>NW_007731734.1:65671-79367 GCF_000696425.1 Galeopterus variegatus
ACTGAGGGTTGCGATCCGTTGCTGGACACGAAAAAAGACAAAAAGGAAAAAAAAAATCATTCTATCATAATCTGTATTAGTTAGAACAATATTAGAACATCAAGTTAAGTTCTAGACACTATGCTTTTAAAAACTTTAAAAGAAAGGAAGAAGCGGATTAGACACTGAACAATTAAAATGTGAAAGAAAATAAATTTTAATGAAAAAAAATTTTTTAAAAATGACATTTTTTCAGGCTAAAAAGAAGACGAAGTTTGGTCTGTTTTAAAGTGAATACTTATCAGAGCAGTGTTTCTGCAGTGGGCCAGCTGGCACACTCTAAGACCTTCCCCAGGCTGCACGTGTTTATAAACATCCTCAGTCACTGTAATAGTTAAAATGTGAACTTGGTTTACGGGGATAGATCAATCAGGCTTTGGGATGTGACATAAACCATCAAGCATTTCCCCAAGAGTAAGGACTTTGGAGAACACTGTCTGGGTTAAAATCTCAGCTCTACCAGTTACCTGCTGTGTGACTGTAGGGCAAGTCACTTAACCTCTCTATGCTTCGTCTGTAATGTACAACAATAGTGTCTTCCTCAACCCTTAAATTAGTTAACAAATGGTCCTGACATAATGTAAAGGATCTGTCAGTGGTATGAAGATTAGGTCTTCTGGAAGGGTGTGAATCAGACACTGTGGAGCTCTCTATCCATCAAACCTAGGACAAGGGGACAAACTTTTACTGGGCTAAAACTTTTACCAGCCACCATCAGAGCAGTAATGTGGTGCCTGCAGCAGGGCAACCAATCTCTGCTTTTCCATGGTTGGATCCAGCAGCTAACAAGTTGGGGCATACTTTGTCATTCCAAGTGGTTTGAGAAACCATTCTAGAAAATCCAAACACGTGGACAGAACTGATGAGTTAATTCAAATTCTTTTGCTGCCAACTTAAAAGAATTGGATGCACAAAACTGCCTATTTTTAGTGTGAAGATGGGAATAGAGCTGTCTGTCCCAGGGCAGAATGGCCTCATGTGCAAAGGACAGATAACTCTGGCCATTTGCAGCCCTCCCAGGGGACAGGCCAGTTCCCATTGCGTGAACCCAAGGCACGCACATTATATTAGCGAGCACTATTATTTTTTCCATTTTTACAATAGTGACTCCCACTCTCTAAGTCTCTTAAATATTCATGGGAGGAAAACCCCTGAGAAGTAAGGGCTCCATCCTTGTGTTTAATGGTTCACTTGGAAGTTATTCCTGTCTAAAGAGTCCCGGTTCCAAACCCTTTTTCTCAGAACTCCATGTGGAAACGTCAAGCCCAGCCTCTCTGCAACTCTAGTTTCCCCCTCTACAATCTCATCTAAGGGAAGTTTAGGGAGGAAGTCTGTTTTTTCTTTATATCAGCTAAAATCAGACCCCAACCATTGGGCAAGTTAAAAAAAAACAAAAAACTTATGGGTATCCGTCAAAGAATCCATGCTCACTAAATGTCACTATTGAACATTCTTCTCTCACTCTTTTTTTGTGTGTGTGTTTCTCAGTTTCCAAGTAAGATTTCCTTTAAAAATGTTTTTTCATTATAAATTATTAATAACACATTCCCAGCATGAAAAATACAAGAAAAGTTGATGGGGAAAAATGACCTCTAATCCCCCGCCCAGAGCTAACCGCTGTCAATATCTTGCTGTGTTTCCTTCTAGCCTTCTTCTATGTGTAATTTCTTGGTTGTAATCTTTACGTAAATGGGATCATTCCGTCCATACAACTCCGTCCCTGGCTTTCTTCACTTGGGCTTTTGGCTTGAGCGTGTTTTCCATGCTGCTGTGACAAGAGTTAAATTGAAACTGTTCCTATGGAAAAGCTCCCTCTTAATTTAGTTTAACAAAGGGGTAAGGGAATGACTCTCACCTTGGCTGGGTGACAAAAGAAACTGAAAGGCCAACTGGGAAGGACCCTTGCAGACTGGGATGAGATAGGAAGCCAGTGGAGGTTGATGGGGGGGGCAGTGGTTACACTGCCCTTCCTGCTAGGATTCCCCCTCTGGGTTCAGCCATCACGTTCCTGCAGACTTGACCTTCAGAGGACTGGGCTGGGGAGAAGTCATAAACTCATGAGTCCCAGGATACATCTAGCCTGCAGATTTGTTCTTTTCCGTCTGAATTGATTGCTGCATTTACAAATCAGAAGAGGTCAAATAAAGATTCAGGTTTACATCTTCTCTTGAAAACAAAAGTTTGGCAACACCAGACCCACATTCCCACATGGCAAAATGTGTGTAGACCTGAGAAGGCACTTCAGTCTTCAGACTGAGAGTGGGCTCCCTACTGAGGTGACTTCAGTTTCCACCTGGCTCGTTGCATCATTGATTCACCAGCCCAGTCTGCACGCATGTGAGTTTGCAACTCTGCATCTTAAAGTAACTTCCGATCTTCCCCTGATTTTTAGACGGTCCAGGAAACTGTATTGTCAGTTCCTAAGTTAAAGACAGAAATGGACTGGTTCTTCCCTAACTCAACTTCCTAAGCCACCTTTGGAGTAGGCAAAGCCCTTTCAAAATAAAGACTAGAACTATTCCACCATGTCTATCCTGTGCTGGGGAGTGTGTGAAGTAGGCAGTTTAGCACTGCAGCAAAGGTGGTCCAGCTTGATGGCAGGTGTGTGGGTTTGGATTTCTTTTCTTTAGATTACTTTTACATAATTTTGCAATTGGTGGTGGGCTGTTTTGACCATTATTTTTGCATGCAACAGGAAAAACTATGCCCTAGGGTATGATTATTAAAATATGTGACTCTTCCATATTTAAATAGTGGAATGGCTTTTCTGAGCTTTAAAATGGACCAACGGAAATACCTATAGCTTAAGATGTAAGTAAGATGGAGGCTTAACACCCCACCACTTGGAAACAAAAAGTTCCCCGGACTCAGTCTTCTTCTGCTAAGTCATGGATATGGGGACAATATGGGGTAACATGGGTGTGATGAGAGGATCTGGAGAAGATGGAGACCACGGGACGGGTGTCCCAGACTGAGAAAAGTGGAAGCTCAGTGAACAGTCTCACGCACTCTGGGGGACCCTGTCTTACACCTTGCAAATTCTTTGTCAGTTGTCATGGAGAGGCAGTAGGGGACAGAGGGAAAGCAATGGGGTCTCTGAGGAAGAAAACAACCAACTGGAGGTTATTTAGTAGCAAGCAACTGAAACACGCTCAGACTAGCCAGTGATTCTCAACCAGTGGCATTTTGTCCCCTGTGGACATGTGGAAATGTCTGGAGGTATTTTTGGTTGTCACGACTGGGGATGGGTGATGCTACTGGCATCTAGGAGGTGCAGGCCAGGGATGCTGTAAACATGCTACAATGCACAGGACAGCCCCTCCACCAACATAGAATTATCTGGCCCCACATGCTAATAGTGCCAGGGTTTGAGAAACCCTGCCCTAGTCCAACAAAGGGAATGTGCTGGGAAATGAGGCAGAGATGGTCAGCTGGTGACCCCCAGCCTCCCCCACCATATCCACGTTTCGTTTCTACCATAGTAATAGAACTTGTTACAGTGAAGTTGACTGTCTTTTTTTAGATGTACAAATCCATAAATTTTAACACATGTATAGATTCATGTAACCTGCACCACTATCAGGACACAGCACAATTCTATCACCCAAAAAACTCCCTGTGCTATCCCTTTATGATCACACCCTCCCCCTACCCTCTGGCAATCTGTTCTCATCAACTAGAGTTTTGTCTTTTTAAGAAAGTCATATAAATGGAATCACAGAGTATGTAACCTTTTGGGACTGTTTCTTTCGCTCAGCGTGATGTCTTTGAGATTCACCTATATGGTTTCATGTATCAATAATCCCTTCCTTTTTATTGCTGAGCAATAGTTCATTGTATGGATGTAGCACAGTTTATTCAGTCATCTGTTGAAGGACATTTGGGTTATTTACAGTTTGGGGCTTTTATGAATAGAGCTGGTATACACATCCATGTACAGGTTTTTGTGTGAACATAGGTCTTTATTTCTCAAAAGTTAATATCCAGGAGTATGGCTGCCAAGTCATATGTTAGGCAGATGTTTAACTCCATAAGAAAGTGCCAAGCCACTTTCCAGAGTGCCCGCACCATGTTACGTTCCAATAACAGATTCAGTTGCTCCGCATCCTTGTCAGCACTTGGTGTCGTCCGTCTTTTATTTAGCCATTCTAATAGGTGCATAGTGGTATCTCATTGTGGTTTTAATTTGCATTTCCCTCATAGCTAATGATATTGGACATTTTTTCATGTACTCACTTGCCATCTGTATATCTTCGTTATTGAAATACCTATTTAAGTCTTCTGCCAATTTTAAAAATGGCATCATTTTCTTATTGTTTCAGTTTGAAAATTACTTTCACATTCTGGATACAAGTCCTATGTCCGATATGTGACTTGCAAATATTTTCTCCCAGTTTGTAGCTTATTGTTTCATTCTCATATCAGTGTTTCTTGCAGAGGAAAAGTTTTTAATTTTGATAAAGCCCAATTTATCAACTTTCGTCTTTCATGAATTGTGCTTTTGGTGTCGTATCTGAGTGTAACAGAACATTTAAGAGGCTTATGGCCACACCTAGCCAGTTTTGGTCAATAGAATGTGAACAGGTGTCACATTCTGGAAACTCTTCTTAAATGTCAGCCGGTGTACTTCTTCTGTCCCTTGTTCTCCTTCTTCCATCTCTCTTTCTGGAGTGGGGCTGTGACAGCTGGGGCACCACCTTGGACCACATGGTTGTGGGCTATATTGTAGGCATGGGAGAGTGGAATGCTGAAAGCCACTGCATGCTTGGGGACTTTGTGGACCCGAGCCTCACACCCATCCTGGATTGCCTACTGCTGGCTTTCGTGAGAATAATAATAAGCTCTTTTACTTAGACTACTGCTATTTTTTAATTTGTCATCCTTGGCCAATCTGAGCAAAGATATCTCATAAAACTCATGTAGGTGTCATGTGAGCCACTGGCCAGCTGAGGTTTTTGCCTGCTCAGTATACCTCCTTATTCAGATATTAACAATCTGAATACTCCTCCTCATTCTATTATTACCATCTCAGTATATCAGTGGGATAATATCATAAAGGGGGTATAGGTGAGGGGATGGAGAGTGAGAGTAAAGTTATCCAGGCAGCACAAATAGCATGTGCAAAGGCCCTGGGGCAGGCTGACTGCTGGGTAGTATTAGTCAGAGCACAGGTTGCAAACTTCCTGTTTGGGCTGAGCTTTGCAAGGAAAGGGTGGAATCCCTACCCGGTTGCAGTTCTGTGGGTCCTTGCTAAAAATCCTGCAAAGCACGGAATGGACACTTCTGGAAAAAACTAAGACAAGAGGTGATTAAGGTGACACTGGGAACCCAGCATAGCAAATATCTCCAGTGCTTGTCCCCTGCTAATGGCTACAATTAGGGACCTGAATATCCACTGCCCTGGTACCACAGACAAAGTCATGGGCATTTAGGAGGCCTTTAATGGAGTGATGAAAACCCAACTTGCTCTCTCCCCCATGGCAACAGAACGGACGCCTGATCCACCTGCAACAGAATCAACAGGATCAGAGCGTATCCCTCAGGCCCCAGACAGCTGAAACCTGGCAAACACGAATTAGGCAGCTCATTAGACCATCATTTTATCAAGCAGCCTTTAAATATAGTGAATAATTTTGAACTTTATTATCTAAAATATAAAGGGGTGTTTTTAAGCTTAGTTGAGCAGCAAAGTGGGTTTTTTAAAATACTGCTGTTTTAGGCCCAACAAACCGAGAGCATTTCTCAAACAACCTTTTGTGGGTTTCCAGATTGCAAGCTGTGCCTGTGGTCCTTCCTCTCCACCTCAACCTAGGGGTGCTGAGCAACCACCGTGTCACAGAGAGAGAAGTCACTAGCCACGGCTGCTCACCCTTCTCTCTGGCCTTATAGGGATAGGAAGCAGGGAGAAAGGGATTCAAATTCTGGAGTCAGTAAGATTCAAGGCTGCTTGGGGTGAAGACGGGCAGCCCTTCAGCCAGTAACAGGCAGCCGTGGGGATGGTGAGCCTCACCTCCATGCACTGGACAGCTAAAAAAAACAAAGGAGATGGGCCTGAGTGCCCAGCGGCCTGGTGGACTGGCTGACTTGTGATCATTGATGGGCTACCCTCTGTGTTGCTTCTGGAATTGGGAGAGGAGAAACAGCAGATGTTGTAAAAACCTGCTGCAATTGACAAACAGCTGGAGAGACAAAGGTCAGGGACTGAGGGAAGGAGGAAGCTACTGCGCCTCTTGCCTGAGCCATCTGAGCCCAGCTCGCCCCCCAAATGGCCTCTACTCCACAGGGCATTTATACCACCCCAAACAGGCCTATGCCATGGTCTCCAATGTCCCCTATGGGGACAATTTCCAGACATTGTCTCCACGGGGGATATTTGACCACTAAAAGTATTGATGTTCAACATTAATTTTTAATGTTTTAGAGAACCATTAAGCTGGTTTGTATTATGCATCACATTCTTACAGCTGGTCATTTCATTCCCTGATTTGAAAGTGGCGGGGGAGTCTCAGTGGGGGCATTTACGGGTTTCTTTGCCTTGCTCAAGGTTTAAAGGAGAGGCCCAAAGGGGAGGTCTTCTCTCACTTCAGCTTCTGTCTGCTGGACCCTCTGGGTCATCAGAGCCCTGATGCATTGGCCTTTGGGGCCCTTGGAGTTGGGATGGTCTTTGTCCAGCCTTCCAGGCAGGGGGAGCCCCATAAAGGATGCCTGGAGGAAAGGGCATTAGAGATGGGTTTCAGGGGCTGAAGTGATTCAGGAGGGCTTCAGCCCAATGTGCATGGTGGGGAGTAGCACAGGATGATGCTGGTGAGGTAAACCGAGGCAGGCCTGGCAGGACAACAGGGGCCCAAGGAAGGGTGCTAAGCTGAGAGGTAACAAGTATAGGTGGGTCATTTAGAAGATTGGCTGCTGGTTAAAGATGAGCCAGGTGGAGGTGGGTGGGATGGGGGTTGCAGAGAATGGAAGGCAGGAGGCAGGGAGGCCAGTGGGGAGGGTGCTGCTGTTCATCCGGGTGACAGATGACAGTGGCCTGGGTTGGGTGACCATTCAGGGTGGTACATTCAATCTTATCCCCAGGGAGAGGACCTGTCTACCTGCTGCCTCCCCCTGCACAGACAGACACAACCATTTCCCACTGTGGGCAGAATCTTACCCTACAGGTCTTAAAAGGACAGCTGTGTCCTAACACAACCCCAGTTATTCACACACACATACACACACACACACAGTGGGTTGAACAGTGTTCCCCCAAAATTCATGTCTACCAGGAACCTCAGAATGTGATCTTACTTGGAAACAGGGTCTTTGCAGATGTAATTAATTAAGATGAGGTCATTCTGGATTAGGGTAGGACCTAATCTAATGACTGGTGTCCTTATGAGAAGAGGCGTGAACACACAAAGACACTCATAGGAAACACGCCACGGGAAGATGGAGACAGAGATTGGAGTGATGAGTCTACCAGCCAAGGGATGCCTAGGACTGCTGGCAACTAACTCCCAGAACCAGGAGAGAGGAATGGGGAGGGTTTCTCCCTCGGATCTTTCAGAAGGAACTCACCCTTCTGGCAGCCTGATTTTAGACTTCCAGCCTCCAGAGCTGTGAGAGAATACATTTCTGTTGTTTTAAGCCACCCAGTTCGTGGGACCTTGTTACAGCAGCCCTTGGAAGCTAATACAATAGGCACACACATGCATATATGTACATGTGGACATGCACAAACACACATGCACATATTTATACATGACAGTGGTTCTTGACTCTGATTCCCCAATACAATCACTTGAGGAACTTAGAAAGCAAACAAGCCCTGGCCCCATCCAGGACTAATTATCAAGAATCTTTGGAAGGCGGAACCCAGATGTAATCTTTTATAAAAGCTTCCTGGAGGACTCTACGGAGGGCCAGCCTTGAGAACCAAAGTTGTAGGAGATTATCCGAGGAGGGTGACGATCAGAAGGAGGGGTTCAGCAGTCGATTTACCTGTTTTTCCACCATTTTCCACTATGTGACTCTGGCAAGTCATGTGACATTTCTGAGCCTTTATTTTCCTCATCTGTGGAATAGGGACAATAATTCTACATGCCCGCTGGGATTGTTGTGGCACTGAAATGAGTTAATGTCAGCAAGAACTCAGCTCAGCACCTGGCATATAGCAGGTAATCAGTAAAGGCGAAAGCGAATATTGAATACAATAAAGTCAACAGCGACTCTCCCTACCCCCATTTATATCACCCCTTACACTTTCTGATGAGCTTCTACACAGGTTATTCTGGCCCTGTTTTCACTGCACACCTCCCATTACACACCCAAGTTATAGGGGGGATGCCAGTACACAGAGAATACGCAGCTGGCTACCGAAGAAACGAGGACATCAGGAAAGGAGCCAGATTCCTTGGCAAGCACGTCCAGCCCCTCCAGAGGTCTCCTTTGAAATTATAGCTCTTAAGGTTTCATCTTCCTGTGAACATCTGAACTTCAGGTCGGATTTCCCCTCCAGCACATTAGCTCACACTGGAGCAATAACTTCTGTTATTTCCTCTTTATATTTCTTCTGGTCTTATTTAGCCCCTCCTAGGGAGCGTGGCATCTCGCAAATTAGCTTCATCTGAAAATCAAATGATTACAGTGTTTAGATTCTCATATTCAAGAGCAGCATAAAGCCTGGACCGGGGCTTGCTGGGGAAAGGGCTCACCTCCTTGCAAGCTGGAGTGAGTCTCTGTCGCTTCTTTGTATGAGATACCCACCAAATACAAGTACTCTCAATCCACACACCCATTATGGCAGTTTACTTCACCTTCCTCTGAGCTGGGTCAGACAACATTGTCTCCACTGGAAAGTCGAGAATCCAAATGATTCTCCACCAGAACCTAGAAAGGGTGATCACTGAGCTTGATATTAAAGTTATAATTAGGAATTTTAGAGCAGAATGGTAACTTACATGTAGCCCCACCCTCTCATGTGACAGACGACAAACCCATAGCCCAGGTGGGATAACTTTTGCTCAAAATCACCCCATCTAGTCAGCATTAGAGATGGGAACAAACCCAGGTGTGCTGGTCCCCAGTCCGGGGCTCCACTAACACCCTCTCTTAGACTCTTTTCCCAGTCCTTTCCTCTTCCTTTGGAATATTTTCATTGAGATCAGTGCTGAGGAATGGGGCAGTGGAGCAGAGTATATGAGCATACTTCAAAAGTCCATGGAAAGATTCATATTATTTTTTAATTCTTCTTTTCCACCCACATTTGAAGCACCCTTGTATTCTTACCCCTTCCTTTGCTCAACAACCATGATTTTCTATATGCCAACAGACCTGCATGCAGACAGACACCATCAATGGAATAAAACAAATCGACCTGTTGAGAACCAATATGTCACAAGTGACATCATCTAATTCAGAGTTTCTCAACCTCGGCATTATTGACATTTTGGGTAGGGGGCTGTCCTGGTCTAATTATTTCACATCAGCTTCCACACGTACATAGCTATCCCCGAAGCATGTACACACCTGAAGTACACGTGGAACTGCATCTCCTACGATCCCATGAGAGAACATGGCAAAGGGACAGGATTGCTCAGGGTGGCCTAAAAGGCATTGCCATTCCTAACAGCAGTAGTAGCAGCAGTCGTAGTGGGGGGTAGCAGAGGACATTGAAGAGTCATGGAAGCCAGCCCGACTTAGAGCCGGCTGGGTACCCAACTCTGACACCGGGCAGGCATCTCACCTCATATCCTCCCAACTCCCTCCCAGGGAGATCACCATTCAGAGCAGTTAAGGGACTGTCCCAAAGCCCCAGTGCTAGGACACGGCAGAGCAGATATCTGATTCTCAGAACTGTGCATGTAACTAATCCATTGTGTCACCTTGCCCAATTAACAATGACAACAAAAAGCTAAAACAGTATTTACTGAACACTTAGCCAATAGGAACAATATATTGGCATTCAATATGGCCCCCTCCTGTGCCTCCCCGTAACATGCATGGGGTAGGTAGGTACCATTCTCCCCCGCCCCACGACCCACCACTTTAAGATGGGGAAACATGTTTGCAGGATTGGTTGTTACCAGGCAAAGCCAAGATCTGCACTAAGCTAAAGATCTGCACTAAGCAGTCAGACTCTGAAGCCAGATCTCTGAGCCACTTACCATCTAAATGCTTTTTTACGTGCTCTTAATAAGTAGGGGTGAACTTTCAACCCCCCCTCCATCCCCCACTCCCCAAGTAGATTCCTGCTGAGGAAGAGGTGTTAGCTGTCTGAGAGCAGGAAAAGAAAAATGAGCTGGGAGCATTGAGTGCATTCCTGCCCTGGGAGAATCCTTTGCTTGTCAGCACCTCCTGATCTTTAGGAGCCCCTTTCCCCCCCCTCCATCCCCCACTCCCCAAGTAGATTCCTGCTGAGGAAGAGGTGTTAGCTGTCTGAGTGCAGGAAAAGAAAAATGAGCTGGGAGCATTGAGCGCATTCCTGCCCTGGGAGAATCCTTTGCTTGTCAGCACCTCCTGATCTTTAGGAGCCCCTTTAAAGCCTGCCTGTGCTCCCAGAAAGCCCCAGACTGCACTGCCTGCCCTGCTGTAACTAACAAAGCCATCTTCTCCCTGGCTACATAAACAGGATGTCGCTGAAAGGGTGGGGGGAAGGAAGCTGAGCTGTCCAGACCCACAGCCCGGGAGAGCTCCCCATACTGAGGGGCTGGGCTCCTCCACACTGTTGTGTTTTTATCCTATTGAGTGATCAGAGATTGAAAGCAATAATGTGCCTTATTTGCCATGCTGCAGGCTTCTAGCAATAATTGGATATTTATCCAACCTCCTGCTAAATGTATAATCCATTTTTGAAGACAGATTTTCCATGTATGGTTATGAAATGGACATTTTTTAAGACAAAAGAGAAAAAAATCCTTAGTGATCTTTCATCTTGTATCAGCCAGCCTCGATAAAAAATGAAGTTGGGAGGTATTTGATACATACCCCTGGGGACAAGGTTCACTGGGAGGAAATAGTCCAAATGTGGGTATGGGGGAAGTGCGGTATTTTGTGCACCGGTTTGTATTACAATAAGTGGCATCCATTGCCTTCTAGATACACACACATAACTCCTCATGACATTAATAGGAACGAGGCATGCAAAGAGAGAGAAGGAATGGGGCCCTTTCTGCAAAGCCTATATTTACACGATCTCCAGCTCCACAGCTGCAGGACCCTGTTGTGGAGACAGTGCCTCAAGCAGTGAGAAAGGTAGGCATGAAGGCACCGAAATCCGAACAGAACAGCTCAGTACTGTCAGGTTCTAGTGCATGCAATTGTGGCACTTTTCTTTCCACTGCAAATTGTCAGTTTCGTTTTTTTTTTTAACACATAGTAAAAGCTGACTGGTTTCACATCCTGTCAATCCAAGCTCTCTCTTAACCAGCACCAATATAACAGGAACTTTTTTTCATAATCATGTCTCCAAGGCACTGTAGGAACCTATAGTATCTTCTGAATCATCAGAGAAAGAATGAATCATGTTCTGTGAGTCCGAGAGCTGAGGATTGTCTGTTATTCTAATGCTTTGTATTGGGAAAGTCTATATGAGTCTCCTGAGGCTGCTGTAACAAATTACCACAAACTAGTGGCTTCTAAGAACACAAATTTACTATCTTACAGTTCTGGAGATCAGAAGTCCAAAAATAAGTCTTGGCAGCTAAACTCTAGATGTAGACAGGGCTGTGTTCCTTCTGGAAGGTCTAGGGAAGAATCCAGATCCTTGTCTTTCCCAGCTTGTAGAGACTGCCCACGTTTCTTGGCTCGTGTCCCCTGTTCCAGCAGTGGCATCTGTTTGGCCTCTGCTTCTTTTGTCACGCGTCTTTCTCTGATTTGGACCCTTTTGCCTTCCTCTTATAAGGATTTTTGTGATTACTTTGAGCTCACCCAGACAAATCAGGATAATGTTTGCATCTCAAGATTCTCAATGGAGTCACATCTGCAAAGGCTCTTTTGCCATGTAAGGTTTTGGGGATTTGGACACGGACATCTTTGGGGGCCATTATTCTGCCTAGCACAGTGTCTAATAACCAGAAGATCTAACAATATTAAGTGCATCTTGTCATTTCACCATTACAAAGTGTCAGTACAGCAGTGCCCAGCCTCACACTGGTGATAAATGAGTTCAGGTACAGCCATAACCTGCATCTGGCTCAGCTCAAAAGGAGCACCAAGTAAGGTGGTCGAGGTTGGGGACGCAGATGGTGCATGCGGACTGAAGTCAACCTAGCGGACCTCTGCAAGGTTTGCACTTGGAGTCTTAGCTTCATTTGCTAGTCCTAGCTGAGAACAATGCAAGTGCATTTGGAAGGGAAGAGATTATTACTTGTAGCTTCAGGGTGGGCAGGAAAATATGCCGAATTGAGATGAACAGAGGAAAAAAAAGAGAGAAAGAGAGGGAGGGAGGGAAGGAGGGAAGGAAGGAAGGAAGGAAGGCAGGCAGGAAAGGAGGAAGGAAGGAAGGAAGGAAGGAAGGAAGGAAGGAAGGAAGGAAGGAAGGAAGGAAGGAAGGAAGGAAGGTGAGTCTCCTGAGGCTGCTGTAACAAATTACCACAAACTAGTGGCTTCTAAGAACACAAATTTACTATCTTACAGTTCTGGAGATCAGAAGTCCAAAAATGAGTCTTGGCAGCTAAACTCTAGATGTAGACAGGGCTGTGTTCCTTCTGGAAGGTCTAGGGAAGAATCCAGATCCTTGTCTTTCCCAGCTTGTAGAGACTGCCCACGTTTATTGGCTTGTGTCCCCTGTTCCAGCAGTGGCATCTGTTTGGCCTCTGCTTCTTTTGTCACACGTCTTTCTCTGATTTGGACCCTTTTGCCTTCCTCTTATAAGGATTTTTGTGATTACTTTGAGCTCACCCAGACAAATCAGGATAATGTTCGCATCTCAAGATTCTCAATGGAATCACATCTGCAAAGGCTCTTTTGCCATGTAAGGTTTTGGGGATTTGGACACGGACATCTTTNACTTGTAGCTTCAGGGTGGGCAGGAAAATATGCCGAATTGAGATGAACAGAGGAAAAAAAAGAGAGAAAGAGAGGGAGGGAGGGAAGGAGGGAAGGAAGGAAGGAAGGAAGGCAGGCAGGAAAGGAGGAAGGAAGGAAGGAAGGAAGGAAGGAAGGAAGGAAGGAAGGAAGGAAGGAAGCTCCAAAGGGCGAAATCTCCTGCGGGGGGCCTGTTCAGCTCTCTCAGAAAAGTTTGGAATTTCCACCATAAATCTTAAGTCCACTTACTCTTTTCAACAGAGAAAATTCTTCATTATGTCACTAATGTAGCTTTCACTATAGAAGCATTTTCTGATACAGACATGTCAACACCAGTGTAATTCTTTCCCCAGTAGAAGTATTCTTCTATATACAAATGGATTCCCATCCAACTCCTTTAAAAATCAACCACTAAGGGCCGGCCCGGTGGCGCACTGCGCTAGTGCGCCGCTTGGGAAGTGTGGCGGCGCTCCCACCCGAGGGTTCGGATCCCACATACAGACCAGTTCCCGCTCACTGGCTGAGCGAGGTGCGGGGGCAACGCTGAGGGTTGCGATCCCGTTGCCGGTCCCGGTCCAGTGCGGGGACGACACTGAGGGTTGCGATCCATTGCCGGACATGGAAAAAAGACAAAAAAAAAAAAAGTTTCACT
>NW_007731734.1:80367-90154 GCF_000696425.1 Galeopterus variegatus
AAAAAAAAAAAAAAAAAAAAAAAAAAAAAAAAAAAATCAACCACTAAAGTCATGTTATGCTTCTTTAAAAGTTTACTTTAAAATGCAAACAAATACGCCCAGTGCACTCGAAACATGTTTTGACTGATAAAAATGAATGTAAACATGTTCCTGATGCTCCACTCTCACCTTCGCCCCAGAAAACCTGAGCCATCCCAAGTGAGGTGCTCCTGCAGATGATAAGGGGTGGCAAAGGGACGGCAGCACAGTCCCTAAGAAACTTGAAATTGAATGGAGATGTTTCACACAAGCTCCTCTCTTTCCCCCTTTTTAAAAACTTAACAGTTTGGCAATCATGCTTTGGTTTGACAAAGAACTGTGAAAATATGTCACTTCGTCTTCTCCAAACTTCTAAATCCAATCAAAATAACATTTATGGAAAACCTGTAGGTGCCTGTCAGAATTGTCGGTGTGATATTAAGAGAGCTGACCCCAGATCTTTCTCACCACTTCTTTCTTCCTTTACACAAACAGAATAGAGCTTCAGACACACCCCATGCAGGTGCATTTTATCCTCAGGCTCCCTCGCCAACCAGCCCAAGGACGCAGGCTCGTGTGCTCTTCCGTTCTCTCCAGCACAGTATGAGGTGAACAGTCTGGCGTCACACCTCTCTACCGCCAGCTGGGTCGCCAGCTGGAAGCTGGAGAATGATCCTCCTGAGGCAGTGGCAGAGACCCAGGGTGGGAGGAAAGAGGATCCAAAGCCAGAGGGCCTGGTCCATGCCTCAGCGTCACCACTCACTGACAGTGCCGCCCCTTCCTTTCTGAGGCTCAGTTTCTCCAGGTGTAATCTATCAAATAGGACTCTTTTGGTTGTGATTCATGGTAATTCCCAGCCCAAAACAGCTTAAAAAAAAAAAAGGACTGTATTTGGTGTATGTAACTGAAACATCCAAGGATAAGGGGCTTGGTCCAAGCTCAGTCTACAGTGGCTGTCACCATCTCTTGGCTCATACTCCACTTGGTTCTTACCTCATGGTGCCAAGATGGTTGCAGCAGCTCTGCCCTGTTAATCTCCCAGGACCCGGTGCAGAGAGAGTCACTTCCTGATAGCGTCCACAGAAGCTCTTGGATTCACTCTGATGGGTGATGATGGGCACATCTCTGAACTAACTATGAGCTGGGATGAGGCAATAGGGAAGGCACAGGGCGTGTTCCAGGAACCTCAGTGCTATGAACCAGGGAGAAATGGATCTCCAAACCAGAACTGGGGCTACTGCCAGAAAAGCAATGGATTTGGGTAAAAAGGTAATCAACGTGTATTAGGTATAAAATTATGTTATAAAGATAATGACTTTTATTATACCTTTATATGCTTTATTATATTTAACCTTTGCAATAACCCTTCAAGATAAGGTACGTTATTATTCTCCATTTTACTGATGAGGAAATAACAACTCAGAGAGGTTAAGTGTCCTCTCCATAGCCACACAGCTCAAAACGGCAAAGCTGGAATTTGAACCCAGGCCTAACTTCAGAGTTCATGGTTTGTCTGCTAGACTACTTTGTTGAATTGTGGTCCACTTAAGGTGGGGGACACATTAGAGAGGAGTAATGGACATGCCTTACATTTATGTATACACAGCATTTCATGGTTTACAAAGCATGGCCACAGTCGGCATCTCATTTAATCCTCACAATGGCTCTTTGCAGGAGAGGTCATTACCGTAGTCTTTTTACAGTTGAGCATACTGAGAAAAGTTAAGGGACCAGCTTGAGGGTCCTGGCTTGAACCTGGACTTTCTGGTCCAAGTTAAATTCTCTCCACTATCGACACTTCTGCAGAAGAGACAGGAAATACCTGCTAGCAGTTGGCTTACAGCTGGGCTATGAAGGACAGGTGTGAATACAGCTTGGGAGAGAGCCAGGGTCATCCCTAGGGACAGCTCATTTTAGCATTCCCAAGTTCATTCCTTTCCCCTTATCTGATTTTTGTTTGAAAAGCCACCATTCCCTCGATGCAGCCCACAGACTTTGGGGAAGTGTCACAATGGCATGCTAGCCTGACAGCCAATTATATGTTTCTGTTCCCAACTCCATTTTCAATGGTGCAGCACTGGTAGTTGAAAATCAGCCACAGCAGGAATATTTACACCACGGCAATGGGCAAATGCTGCACTTCTGGTGGGGGAGCACATTTTTGTTTCTCAGAGAGCCAATTGTTAAACATTTGACAGCATGCCACTGGGTTTACTGCAGCTCCAGATCCAGAGTTTGTGGCTTGCTTAGGTCTAAGAAAAAAGCATCATCCAGCATAACTCCTCATCCACTCCCCTCCCCCAGCCCTGCTTCAGTTACTGAGTCAGAATTGGGCATGAGATCCAACTGATCCATTCGGAGCTACGTCCAGGACTTTTTTTTAGAAGATTGGACAAAGAGTTAGCTCTTACCCAGTGGATATGAACAAGGAAGCAAGGCACCCTGGAGCCAGTGGTGCCTTTTCTGGACAGGAAGGGGAAAGACTGCTCTAGGCAGAGGCAACAGGAGGAAGCCAAGACCAGGCGGGGCTTGGTCACCTCCCCGGAGCTGTTGCATCAGGCAGTGCTGGAAGCTCCCACAGTCTTTCAGGTTTTCAATCATGACAGTCCCTTACCATTTCAGCCAGTTTAACTTGGGTTTCTGTTCCTTGCAACTAATCCCATCCCAAGCAACAGCGTGTAAGAGTAGAGTCACCAGCCTACAGAGGAGGAGCTGCCCTTGGAGAGCAGCAGTAAATAAGGCAAACCAGTATATAAAAAATGCTTGCAGAGAATGAAAAAATGCTACTTACAATGTCAGACACTAATGAACACAAGCCAACCCCAACACCTTTCTTGCAGACCTTTGGTTATCTATGAGACACCACCCCTCAATGGTCCAATAATTAGTCTCTTTAAGAATTAGTGTTTAGGGCTGGCCCGGTGGCGCACTGGAGAGTGCACCGCTTGGGAGCGTGGCGGCGCTCCTGCCGAGGGTTCGGATCCCATGTGGTGACCGGTTCCTGCTCACTGGCTGAGCGTGGCGCGGGTGCAACACCGAGGGTTGCGATCCCGTACCGGTCAGTAAAAAAGACAAAAAAAAAAAAAGAATTAGTGTTTAAGATGTGACGCTACTTCTGGTTTTGTTATGGGTTGATGATAGAAGCACCGCATGATGCTAGCAAGACTGTGGCTGGCATGAATGGCTCTCCCTGGCTCAAGCTAAGCTTTCTGTGCACAGATTTCTCATCTCTGAAACAGGAACAGTGGTGCCCACCCCTTGAACGGTTACTGCAAAGATGAAATGAAATCAGTCAGGTTTGTGAAAATAGATTCCGAAACAGGCCCGGCATTCTCCAAATGAATTCCATTTACATGTGCATCTGAACTATTAAACCACATAAAATGCCTTCATTTTACTTGGGACAATAAATGAAAACTCTTTTGACATTTGAAGCATTTCATGTCTCTGTGCTTCCAGAGAACGGTTCCATTTAACTTGAAAGGGTTTTTCAGTGTAATTCACGTTTAATGTTATGAAAGCATTTCTCTCTCACATTGGGCTTTATCTAAATTTTTAAACAAGGCCTAATTTACAGGCCCCAAACGACTTGGCAAATTTCCTGCAATCTCATTGAAAAAGTCCTGGCTGCCTATATGCTATGAGTGTGTTGAAAGACTGCTTTGTCTTGGGTGCCAACTAAAACTGAAATTACTCTGCTGACAAAAGGTCGTCCTTTCAAACAAACTCACAGAATTCATACGCACCCTGGTACACAGGACTGCCCCTGACACCAATCCCCTCAGGAGCAGACCAGGTGCAATTTGTGAATGTTCTGTAGTGGTGGGGACTGAGAGATGCTGCATCCCAAGGGGAGCAAACAACTCAGAGATAAAATCTATTTTATTCACAAGAGTTCCATATTCATCTTGTCCACACTGTCGTCAGTTGTCGGACACAACATTTCTGACTCACACATAACCTAAATGCCAAGTAGAGGCCCAGTGGGCAAAGAACAAACCTGTATCCCCCAAGATCAGCCTCCTCCCCAATGCACTTGGGTGCACCTTGCACGGTGCACATCAGGTGTAGGTGTGGGGCTTCTTCCCTCTAGCTGGCTGCTTGGGTTGGGTGGGTGGGGGATCACACTACACAGAACACGAACACCCTGACCCTCCATTTGTCAGTGGCTGTGGAGTCTAATGGGAAGCAAGCTGGGCTGGGAGTCATTTAACATGTACTTATTAAGTACTTTCAGGACGCAGACAATGTGCTAAGCACGAGGGACCAAACCAGAGACAGCCCCTGCTTTCATGGAGCTTACAGCACAGCAGGAGGGAAGCACGTTAAGTCAACAGCAGTACAAGGGGAGTGAGATCAGGGCTCTTAAGTCCCGAGTTAGATGGTATCGGTCCTGTACAGAAACACCTCCTTGGACTTCCCAGCTCACCAGCTCCAAGTTCTCATCCCCTGCATGCCCTGGCCCAGCCCCCCCTCGCCGTGCCCTCATCTCTTACTGGCCCCTCCACCACTAGTTCAGCTCCAGCTACACAGGCTTCTTGCGTTCCTCAGACACACCAAGTGGCTGCAGCCTCCAGGCCTTTGTGATGCTCTCCCTTCTGCTTAGACACTTCGCCCCGGCTGTCCCCATGGCTCACTTCCTCAGTCCCTTCTCATCTCTCCAAGAGGCCTTCCCTGATGCCAGACCTAATCGAGCTCCCTATTCCCCCCCACTCTCTGTCTCCCTCAGCCTGCTGATTTTCCTTAGCATCACCCAGCATACTATGTAGATGCATTTATTTGCTGTGTCTTTCCACTGTTTGTCTGTGTGTTCACCACCTTATCCCCAGGTCCCCCAAGGGCACCTGGAACATAGCAACTGCTCAATAAATACTTACTGAGAGTCACTGTAGGTGACTACAGTAAGTAACTGTGTGCTATGGGGGCACACAGTAGGAGCGCAGTCTCCGGCAGAGTCTGAAAGTCTTCCTGGAAGTGGCACTTAAGGGTCAGTGTTTTGTTTTGTTTTGTTTTGTTTTTTGCATGAAGAGCAGGGAACAAGGCTGCAAGCAACATGAACAGCCATGAGAAACCTGGCAGAGGCTTCAGGAATCTTGGTGTGCCTGACAAGCAGGCTGTATGGGGGTGATGGCAAGAAATAAGACCAGGGAGAGAGGCAGGGCGCAGGCCCTGAGTGCCTCAGGAGCCACACTAAGGAGTTCAGGCTGGACCCTGAAGCACAGAGAGCCATCTAGAGGGTTGTCAGAAGTAGAATCACAGAAAGGGGCTTTTCAAAAGGCTCACTTGGACTGCAGCTTGGAGTAAGTGGACCAGGCAAGAGGCAAGGGTGCTGCTGCAGGGGGCTGGTGAGAGATGCTGAGACCTCCAGTCAGGCAGGAGGGCGCTTGCTGCAGGGTGCCAGTGAGAGATGCTGAGACCCCCTGCCAGGCTGGTAGCCCTGGAGAGGACAGATCCTGGCTCTTAATCCAGCTCTGTTTCAGCAGCCCCAGTGTCCTCGGGCAAGTCACTTAACCTTGACCCACTGGGACCTCCACTTTCCTATATGCCAGATGGGCACACTAAATAGCACAAAGGGCTGTTGAAAGAATTCGTGTACATAATGTCACTTCTGCTGGAGTGGCACATTAAGTGTTCTCCAAAAGCAAGCTGTTAGGATCATGACTAGCTTTGCTGGCTAATGGCTGAAGCTTTACATTTTCATCCTTGCTTAGCACTTAGTGGATGTGTCAGAATCTAAACGCTGGTGAATTTAAATAATGGTGCCGTTTGATGGACAGCCAAAAGTCATTAACTCCATATCATGTGTACGGTCAGCACGAGGAGAATGGGGCAGAATNTAAGTAACTGTGTGCTATGGGGGCACACAGTAGGAGCGCAGTCTCCGGCAGAGTCTGAAAGTCTTCCTGGAAGTGGCACTTAAGGGTCAGTGTTTTGTTTTGTTTTGTTTTGTTTTTTGCATGAAGAGCAGGGAACAAGGCTGCAAGCAACATGAACAGCCATGAGAAACCTGGCAGAGGCTTCAGGAATCTTGGTGTGCCTGACAAGCAGGCTGTATGGGGGTGATGGCAAGAAATAAGACCAGGGAGAGAGGCAGGGGGCAGGCCCTGAGTGCCTCAGGAGCCACACTAAGGAGTTCAGGCTGGACCCTGAAGCACAGAGAGCCATCTAGAGGGTTGTCAGAAGTAGAATCACAGAAAGGGGCTTTTCAAAAGGCTCACTTGGACTGCAGCTTGGAGTAAGTGGACCAGGCAAGAGGCGAGAGTGCTGCTGCAGGGGGCTGGTGAGAGATGCTGAGACCTCCAGCCAGGCAGGAGGGTAAGGGGCTTTTCAAAAGGCTCACTTGGACTGCAGCTTGGAGTAAGTGGACCAGGCAAGAGGCAAGGGTGCTGCTGCAGGGGGCTGGTGAGAGATGCTGAGACCTCCAGTCAGGCAGGAGGGCGTCAGAAGTAGAATCACAGAAAGGGGCTTTTCAAAAGGCTCACTTGGACTGCAGCTTGGAGTAAGTGGACCAGGCAAGAGGCGAGAGTGCTGCTGCAGGGGGCTGGTGAGAGATGCTGAGACCTCCAGCCAGGCAGGAGGGTGCTTGCTGCAGGGTGCCAGTGAGAGATGCTGAGACCCCCTGCCAGGCTGGTAGCCCTGGAGAGGACAGATCCTGGCTCTTAATCCAGCTCTGTTTCAGCAGCCCCAGTGTCCTCGGGCAAGTCACTTAACCTTGACCCACTGGGACCTCCACTTTCCTATATGCCAGATGGGCACACTAAATAGCACAAAGGGCTGTTGAAAGAATTCGTGTACATAATGTCACTTCTGCTGGAGTGGCACATTAAGTGTTCTCCAAAAGCAAGCTGTTAGGATCATGACTAGCTTTGCTGGCTAATGGCTGAAGCTTTACATTTTCATCCTTGCTTAGCACTTAGTGGATGTGTCAGAATCTAAACGCTGGTGAATTTAAATAATGGTGCCGTTTGATTGACAGCCAAAAGTCATTAATTCCATATCATGTGTACGGTCAGCACGAGGAGAATGGGGCAGAATAAAAGGCCTTTTAGGACGCTTGCAAACTCTCAGCAGGGCTCAGTCCAGTTGGCTGGTGCTGGAATTCCTCAGCTCCACCAGGTGTGATGGGCAAGAAAAGAATTCTCAGAAGCTGCGCCAGCTCCTTCAGCTCAAGTTTATACTCAGAGGAGACAAGCATCTGGATCTAAGTCTATCTGACATATCAAATATCCTTCAGAATCCCTCAGGTCCTCCGAAAAGTGAACCACAAGCAGGCATCCAGGTATGAACACGGGAGAAAAGTCAGTTGCTGAGCACATCTAGATTCCTTTGCCTGCCCGAACGACTGTTGCCGCTTTCCACATCCTCTCGCTTCCAAGGAAGCCGGAAAGAGCAAGTGGCACCGAGCGTGCCTGTCCCTGGGAAGGAATTGCATCGTACACCGCGCAGACCTTCCCACCCCTCTTTCATGTCTGCTCATTGCCTGCTGAATTGAGAGACTTCTGAAAGGAAGGATGATAATTGAAATTTCACATAATTACACTTTAAAGAAATGCTTTTAGCTTCCCCCAACCTCAGTCAAAACTCAATCTTGTCAAAATAATCTTAAATTTTTTTTTTCTTAAACAGATTGATGAAATATCACTGGAAATCTTTTAGCTGCTAATTATGTCAAACCTCTTTGGGGCTTTTTCAGGATATCTCTTTGACTTCCCTAAGTGATTCTTTTGGCCCTCTGCTTTTAAACTGTTCATTTTCCACTTGCAAAAAAGAGTGGAATTTCTTCCCCAGTTTTAATTACAATCAGAGCATTATCCTTGGATAGTACAGAGCAAGGCTTTGCAATGCGATGGGGGGCTACTCTGTTAATCACGGATAAATCTAGTATACTGTGGAGGCTTATACCTTTCATTACACTACCTTGTTGGTCTAATTAATGGTATTACCCTCTGAACTGTGTACAGAAGCTTAAAGAAACTTAACACATGCAGAAAACATGCTCGAGGGGAAAGAGAAGGTTATGCCTGATAAAGTGATGCTCATCACGCCCTGGGTTCTGCTACTAATTTCTTCCGTGATTACTAACTGGGTGTGAGGGGCACCCTTCAGGTGACATAGGCTGGGCGCCTGTGGTTCTCTTAGAAATGGTGGCAATGTCTGTTTTTTGGTTTCTGGCACAGACTAGCAATTTACCTATGATACTTAATTTTAAAAACCAGACATCACCTCATCAAAAACTAAATGTTGTTCATGTTTGTCCAGGTGAAGTTTTTGGTAATGTCTGGTGGTAGCAGGTGGGCAGAGAAGGAGAAGGTCTTTTGTTCTTGGGTCACTAAACCACTTCAAATCATACTACTGTGAAAAGCTGCCCTTGACAGTGTTAATTACTGCAAAACTATAATCTCCCCCATTAGAGTACAAAAATCCTTGGAAGCAGGTTGTGTCCAGCCATGACTTGGCACAGTGTAAGAACTCAGTAAATGTTTGTCAATATTTTACTGAGTTCTTAACTGTCAAAGGCACATTGTGTGGGCCATGCATCATCCGTGGGGATTTTTGTTGCATCCTCAAAACTTTTAAATTAAGAAAACTGACACCCAAAGAAGTTAAGCAAATTTTCTAAGGTCATACAGCCATTTAAGCAACAAAGTCAGGATCTGAACCAGGTTTGTTGAATTCCAAAGACAGTTGCTTTGACACCTCCATATGAAGATGAATCAGACAGATAAATGCATGCTCTGAATTTCATTTCAGGTAAGGCTTAAAGGTGAAGTGAAGATTNGACAGATAAATGCATGCTCTGAATTTCATTTCAGGTAAGGCTTAAAGGTGAAGTGAAGATTCTGACAGATATTAATTAATATTTAACAAAAACAAGAAATCTCAAACATACCTTATTTTACTAAACATAATACCATTTATCACTGTCTTTTGTGTTTTTTTCCCGAAGTCCCAGGAAGACCTAATATTAAGCAAACCTGTACATTCCACTAAAAAAAAATACTGTCTCCACTTCCAGTATGGAGTCTCAATGGGCTCACTTCAGGGACTTTTGATCAGTCAGCATTTATTAAATGCCCACTGTGTTTCAAAAGAAGGCAGAAGCATATCTGACTTCAAAAAGTTCACAAGGTAAAGAAGAAAATTAACTTGTGCACTTTTCTTCTAAAATTATCTCTTCAACTAGTGCTGGGGAGGAGTGGTGCCAGCTCGCTGACTGTCTTCAGTGGGCAAGTAAGAAGAGTCTGAACCCCAGGCTCCCACATGTTCTGCCCTGCTCCAACAGCAAATGCTGGCTTTGTGAGGTTTCTTAGGGTTTGCAACTTTCCCACGCTTGCTCTTTTCTCATCTTGTCTGGTTCCCCAGAGCAAGACAGAGTCAAACAAAGGCCCATGTTTTTCAGGACCTTTAAGAAGGAAGGCCAGGGAAAACGGTCCTGTTCTGCAGTCAGTCTTGGGGATAAACACTGGACAGTGGCAGGTGCAGAGAAGCAAATTCTGGACCCTGGTGGTCAAAGCAAAGAGGGCTTTGGGAGTCAGCATGGTCCTGAGAGGTAGCCTGGGGACTCTGAGGAGACACCTGTCCCTGTGGTTCCTTATAGTCCATTGTCTCGCAAAACAGAGGTGGTGAAAAGACACAGCAGATATTAGTAGAGTCAGAGCTCTTCTTAAATGGCTGTGTGGATAAAACACATGCACTTTCTGCATTCAGAAGTAACAGAGATCCACCTGTGAGATGCAGCATCCATTTTTGAGAAAGAAATACACTTGTA
>NW_007731734.1:91316-98597 GCF_000696425.1 Galeopterus variegatus
GAGGTAGCCTGGGGACTCTGAGGAGACACCTGTCCCTGTGGTTCCTTATAGTCCATTGTCTTGCAAAACAGAGGTGGTGAAAAGACACAGCAGATATTAGTAGAGTCAGAGCTCTTCTTAAATGGTTGTGTGGATAAAACACATGCACTTTCTGCATTCACAAGTAACAGAGATCCACCTGTGAGATGCAGCATCCATTTTTGAGAAAGAAATACACTTGTACACAGCCATTCTGCCTGAAGACCCTTCTGTGGCTCTGGTTGCTGCAGTAAGTCCCCCTCATTCTACCCCCCAGCCATGGATGAGCCCTGTTAGCAGACAGCAAGTGACTTGGATGGCCCTGGTCCAGTCTTGGTGGACTGGCCTACTCCCCCTCCAGCAATGGTCTTTTCACTTGGCAGCTCCCCCAGGAGGTCAAAGCTCCAGGAAAATGTCCCTCTTGGAGCTGCCCATCGGCTCTGTGGTCCTCGTCATGGCCAGCAAGGAAGTTCCGACACAAAGAGGCTGACGTGACAGCTCCAGCTTCCAGGACAAGCAAAGACAATGAAAACAATGTACGCCAATAAACGGGGACACTGATGACTATGAGGGTGTTTCAATGAAGCTTAGTGTGTGCCGGGGACTCTGCTGAGAGAGTTCCATATGTGTCACCTCCCAGGATCCTCACAGCAACCCCACAGTGTAGGCACTATTATTGTTTCCATTTTAACGCTGATAAAACTGAGGCTGCATGAGATTAGCTACTTTGCTCAAGGACACACATAGCCAGAAAGTGGCAGGGCTAGGACACGAACCATGGCTGTTATTTGAAGGCCTCTTGCTCACTGTGGTATTCCAGCTGGCTTCTGTCACCCTTCTTGGTCAGCCTCTTTTTAGTTTGTGGTGCTTTGTACTCACAGAATGAAAACTTACTTTCCATTCTTCTCACAGAAGGGCAATTGCTTTGTGGATTACCTACACCGAGCATCTTCCTGTCAGCATGGATTATCCACCTGGAATCGAGGTGCACTTCCAAGTGGCTCTCTAGCAGGGTCCCTGGGGGCAGAGGGGCCCAAGTTTAATTTCTTTCCTTACCACTTATATGCTGGGTGACATCGGACAAGGCCTTGCTCCCACCTGAACGCTGAGGGCAAAGCACATTAGTACCTCATAGGATTGTTTAGAAGGTTCAAAAATATAATGCATCCTAATGAAAGACATCGCTATGTAGGTCTGTATCAAATATAATAAAAATAAAAGGTGCTTAGCAAAATTCCTGGAACATAGTGAGCCCCAAGAAATCAGAGCTGGTAGTATTATTTTTTCACAAGGTCTCAAATCAAATTGCCATCGTCCATTTTAGCCAGAGATATTATCTCACCTTTGAACTTCTAAATTAAAATTTCTCTGAGAAACTCTTATTCCAACTTCTATTATGTAATTTATGAATGCATGTTCTGTCCTCTGAACAAAACAAGTCAGGNGCCCCAAGAAATCAGAGCTGGTAGTATTATTTTTTCACAAGGTCTCAAATCAAATTGCCATAGTCCATTTTAGCCAGAGATATTATCTCACCTTTGAACTTCTAAATTAAAATTT
The DNA here is from genome assembly GCF_000696425.1 of Galeopterus variegatus. Classification (NCBI taxonomy): domain Eukaryota; kingdom Metazoa; phylum Chordata; class Mammalia; order Dermoptera; family Cynocephalidae; genus Galeopterus; species Galeopterus variegatus. The sequence goes on from NW_007731734.1 coordinate 92,895, forward strand.
CTCTGAGAAACTCTTATTCCAACTTCTATTATGTAATTTATGAATGCATGTTCTGTCCTCTGAACAAAACAAGTCAGGCGAGAGACGATTAGGGACCAGGCACTGTCCCAAATGCCTTTACATTTACCATCACATTTGAACCTCAAAATGAGCAGGACTCTCCTGTATTGTGCTATTTTATGGATGGGGAAACCAAGGCCTAGAGAGGTTAAATAACTTGCCCACAGCACAGTAAGCAAGCAGTGGAGAAAGGACTCAATTAATGGCTGTCCACTCCAGAGCCTGGGCTCATGACTGTTGCTTCATGCACTAGATTACAAACATGCCAGGCACGATCCAGGTCTAACTACTGCCTGTTTCCCATACCAGGGGCATGTTATTTCCAGAAAGAAGAGGAAAGTTGCTGCAGTTATACTATGACAAATCTACTCTGGGCAACCTGTACCCAAAGTCTACCCAGCAAGGCTCACTAATGGACTGGCCGAGACCTGGGATCTTGGAAACCTGTCCCAGCTTCCCACTGCCCCGAGAACACGAGGCAAAGTAGAGGTTGTGCCAGTACTAACAATGATGATAATCACAGCAATGACCACCACCAACATTCATTGGGTGCTTCCAATCTGCTGGGTGCTGTTCTCTGTGCCTTACATGAATTATTACATTTAATATTCTCAATAATTCTTAGAAGTAGGTGCTCTTATTTCCACCATTTTACACCTGAGAAAGTTTCACTTTGATTTTAAAAAGAATTTTCAGAGCTTCAAAGTTACCTAATTTTTCTGTAAGCCTATAATTTAGGGATGGCACATTCGTAGAGAGTATATGTACACATATATACATAGATCTCACCATTGTACGATGGGTAAGCAAATACCTAGCAGGGTCAAGGTTATAATGCATTGACCTGAGAAGCTGGGACGGGCTAAAACTGAATTGAAAATAATCCCATGCCACTCTTCACAATAGCCAAAAGGTAGAAACAATCCACGTGTCCATCAACAGATGAACGGATAAATAAAATGTCATATATCCATACAATGGATAATTACTCAGCCATAGAAAGGAATGAAATACCGATATATGCTACCATATGAATGAATCTTGAGAACATCACTCTAAATGAAAGAAGACAGTAACAATAGGTCACATGTTGTATGATTCTATTTATATGAAATATCCAGTAGAGGCAAATCCATAGAAAGCAGAATAGTGGTTGCCAGGAGTTGGGGGGCAGGCGCAGGGAGAACGACTGCTTAATGGCTTCAGGGTTTGCATTGGGGGTGCTTAAAAAGTTCTGGAACTAGACAGTGGTGATGGTTGCACATCATTGTGAAAGTACTTAATGTCACTGAATTGTCCACTTTAAAATGGTTTACATGGTAAATTTTGTGTTTATGTGAATTTTACCACAACAGAAAAAGAATAATTCGATGCCTCTTTCACTGTGCATGCAGTAAAATTGGATTCCTCGTCTTCGTTTACCAGAACCTCCCAAACCTGTCCTCCCCACCTGTGCTCTTGATCTCACGCTCCCCTCAACTCCCCCTAATTCTCCTGTCATACCCGGACCTTGAGCCAAACCCAAACACCAGCTGTTCCCCCAGCAAGCCATGTGTCTTCCTGTTGGGTCTGCATTCCTGCAGCAAGCCCTACCCCAAGACCCTCTTACACCTTCATGACCTAGAGAAGACCTGCTTGTTTTTCAAGACTCAACTCAAGCAAAGCTCCCTTTGGGGACTGTCACGAGTCCCTCACCTTTGCCTCAGCCTGGGCCACGTGTTCCTTGTCAACACTTTTACCTACCTCATACATGCTAGTATCATAGTACCCATCACAGTGAAATGTAATTATATACTTTCATGCAAGACAGTTGCATGTGCTGGTTAAAAATGCAGGCTTTGGGGTAAGTGGGTCAGAGTTCAAATCTCAACTCTACCTGCTGTGTGACTGTGGATAAATGACTTAATGACTTTGTGCCTCGGTGGCCTCATTTGTCAAAATTGGGCAAATAATGAAATGATGTGAGGATTAAACACGGAAATACATATACAGCTCTATGACCCCAGCACAGGGACGACCACAGAGCAGGTGCCCAAGAAATACACGTGGAATGAAGTTTTAATCCCTCTACTCCATGCTTCCATTTTACTCATGGGAAAATGGGGACTCCAACAGGAAAGTGATCAGTCCAGANTCTTAGAAGTAGGTGCTCTTATTTCCACCATTTTACACCTGAGAAAGTTTCACTTTGATTTTAAAAAGAATTTTCAGAGCTTCAAAGTTACCTAATTTTTCTGTAAGCCTATAATTTAGGGATGGCACATTCGTAGAGAGTATATGTACACATATATACATAGATCTCACCATTGTACGATGGGTAAGCAAATACCTAGCAGGGTCAAGGTTATAATGCATTGACCTGAGAAGCTGGGACGGGCTAAAACTGAATTGAAAATAATCCCATGCCACTCTTCACAATAGCCAAAAGGTAGAAACAATCCACGTGTCCATCAACAGATGAACGGATAAATAAAATGTCATATATCCATACAATGGATAATTACTCAGCCATAGAAAGGAATGAAATACCGATATATGCTACCATATGAATGAATCTTGAGAACATCACTCTAAATGAAAGAAGACAGTAACAATAGGTCACATGTTGTATGATTCTATTTATATGAAATATCCAGTAGAGGCAAATCCATAGAAAGCAGAATAGTGGTTGCCAGGAGTTGGGGGGCAGGCGCAGGGAGAACGACTGCTTAATGGCTTCAGGGTTTGCATTGGGGGTGCTTAAAAAGTTCTGGAACTAGACAGTGGTGATGGTTGCACATCATTGTGAAAGTACTTAATGTCACTGAATTGTCCACTTTAAAATGGTTTACATGGTAAATTTTGTGTTTATGTGAATTTTACCACAACAGAAAAAGAATAATTCGATGCCTCTTTCACTGTGCATGCAGTAAAATTGGATTCCTCGTCTTCGTTTACCAGAACCTCCCAAACCTGTCCTCCCCACCTGTGCTCTTGATCTCACGCTCCCCTCAACTCCCCCTAATTCTCCTGTCATACCCGGACCTTGAGCCAAACCCAAACACCAGCTGTTCCCCCAGCAAGCCATGTGTCTTCCTGTTGGGTCTGCATTCCTGCAGCAAGCCCTACCCCAAGACCCTCTTACACCTTCATGACCTAGAGAAGACCTGCTTGTTTTTCAAGACTCAACTCAAGCAAAGCTCCCTTTGGGGACTGTCACGAGTCCCTCACCTTTGCCTCAGCCTGGGCCACGTGTTCCTTGTCAACACTTTTACCTACCTCATACATGCTAGTATCATAGTACCCATCACAGTGAAATGTAATTATATACTTTCATGCAAGGCAGTTGCATGTGCTGGTTAAAAATACAGGCTTTGGGGTAAGTGGGTCAGAGTTCAAATCTCAACTCTACCTGCTGTGTGACTGTGGATAAATGACTTAATGACTTTGTGCCTCGGTGGCCTCATTTGTCAAAATTGGGCAAATAATGAAATGATGTGAGGATTAAACACGGAAATACATATACAGCTCTATGACCCCAGCACAGGGACGACCACAGAGCAGGTGCCCAAGAAATACACGGTGCCTCGGTGGCCTCATTTGTCAAAATTGGGCAAATAATGAAATGATGTGAGGATTAAACATGGAAATACATATACAGCTCCATGACCCCAGCACAGGGACGACCACAGAGCAGGTGCCCAAGAAATACACGTGGAATGAAGTTTTAATCCCTCTACTCCATGCTTCCATTTTACTCATGGGAAAATGGGGACTCCAACAGGAAAGTGATCAGTCCAGAGTCATGTAACCAGCTGGAGGCAGAAGAGCTTCTAAAGCTTTGGCCTTCTTGTCTCACATCACCACTCTCACCGCTAGAACATGCTAGGGCCATATCTCAGTGTTTCCATGGACACAAGACACACGTACAAAGCAGCTGAAGCGGCTCAAACAAAACTGACCAGCAAGAACGAAGCAAGCGCTAGACTCAGCTGCCCTTGCTCAGTGCTTAAGGCCTTCCCTGCTTAACAACGAGAACTTGAAATATCAGCAGGCAGGCTATAAATAATGAAGAAAAAAGGAATCCAGAAATTAACTGAGGGTCTGTCAGCGAGTCAGCGGAGCTCTCTCTCCGGGGGAGGAAGATGCACGAGCTGTCGGAGATAAGACTTTGGTTGGGCATATTTAAGGTGAGCACAGATAGCAGTGGGCACTCAGGGAGTCCCATCTGCCACCACCAAATGGGAAACCCCATAGATCAAACCACAAAATAAATGAGGACATGAAGGCTTCATACACTCTGGGATTTTTATTTGGGGAAAAAACCAAGATTCCAACTTTAGCTCCTCCTTGAAAGGTTTTGTTGCCACTCTCAAGAGAAGTCAGTCTTCTGCTCTAGAGGTCTTCCAAAGGACATTTTGGGCCACAGTTTTAATACACAGTTTAATACTCGCAGCTGATATTTACTGAATCCTTAGCATATATGTGCCATACATGTAGCACAGGGACTCATATATATGTATTAACCCACTAAATCTTTATAAAAACCCTGTAAGGTATGAGCTATTATATAAGAGACCCATTACACAGATGAGAAGGCATCTGCTATGGAGCCCAACAAGACAGCACACTAGGAGCGGTGGAGCTGGTGGTCAAACCCAGGTATGTGAATCCCGTTAAAGGAATGGAGTCACAAGACCAAGGCTGTTGTCTTCCAGGATCCTTGAGAGACCAGATAAAGAGAGGGAAGTTCTCACTTGCACAGTGGCTCATGACACCCACTGAATGATCAAAGGTATGGGCTGTGTTATTTCCAGGACTTGTAAGAGGCAGCCTAGACAGCCTCTGAGGAGCTGGCTGAAGAGTTAATAGCTATTTGAAGGACACCCACCACTATATTACAAATGGTCGGAGCAAAATAAATGCAAATGAGGCCATGAGGGCAGAAAACCAGCCTTCCCAAGTGTGTCCTGCCTGCATTGAAATGTCCTGGTTCTATCTCTGAGCTGAATATTTCATACAAAAGTCAACCCTGAAGTCGCAGCTCCAAGAAACCTTAGGGAGGACAATCAGGATGACAAATGGAACCCTCCTCCTGTGTCTCACAAATGCCAAGAGGTGTGGGTGATGGGCTGAAATACCCAAACAAACCAGGGAGCAAGACTTCGGCTGAGGCTGATTTATGGCCAGAGAGGCCCAGCCTTCACCTTTATTTACATTGCTTGGAGCACATAAACTCCAAGAAAATTTAGTGTTTTAATTCAGGCGTCTGGCTTGTGCTCTTTTTTTTTTTTCCCCCCTAAGCCACGCTCTTCTATGCTCACTAGAGAACCAGACCAAACCACAAACCTTGTAAAGGAGAGCTCCTCTGTTTCCAGCTTGCCTGTTTCTGAGTGTAAGTGTCTCGAGGACACAGAAAGGATCTGTTTATGATACATAAAGGTTCTGCTGGGATCTGCTGCATGGATCTGGGCATCGGCATGGACACTGCATGGGGGAGCTTGGGGGGTCAGGAGGGTGTGAACTGGACCAGGAGGCCAGAGTTCACTGTGCTTGCCTGGGCTCTGCTGCAAAGTGCTGGGCAGCCTCAGCTGGCTTGCCTGTGCTTCCTGGCCTTGGTTTCTCCAACTGCAAAGTAAAGATTGGATGTGATGGTCTTCATTG
>NW_007731734.1:99478-100567 GCF_000696425.1 Galeopterus variegatus
TGCTTCCTGGCCTTGGTTTCTCCAACTGCAAAGTAAAGATTGGATGTGATGGTCTTCATTGTCCCTTCCTGTAAGGTGTAGACATTGTGTGAGTCCGTAACCCCCCTGAGCACTTTTCTCTGGTGCTACCATCTCTCCACCCTCATTTTCGAGTCCCTAAACAACCTGTCTACTTTAAGATATTCTTTATGGTAGAACTGACTGATGTGATGATATCATTAATGGTTGGAAGTAGTAAAAGGTCTGAAATAGGAGGGACTTCAGAGAGGTCCTACCCGATGTGCTCATTTTGACTAACACAGTGTCCCAGCTCCTAAGAGGCGGTCTGGGATGCCTCTTACAAGCCATAGGGGCCGGGGGATAACATGCCCCATAGCTTGGTCATACAGTTGGCATCACAAGCCACTGCGGAAGTGAGAAGTTCCCCGTGGCTCCTCTTTAGTCTCAGTTGTAGACTCAGGGCTAGACTCATGGGTTCCCACGCTGGGGACTTCCCAGGGCTGCTCTTCCCTCCTCTGGCTTCCAGCAGGTGGTGAGCACCTTATTTGTCCAGATATCCCCAGTGCCCATCATGGTGCCTTGTCAATCACATACACTCTAGCGTAATCTCACAACAGCCCTAGGAGGTCAGGACTAGCATTATCCCTATGAGGAAAGCAACTTGCCCACCTCACCCAGCTAAGGAGTGTGAAGATACAGAATATGTACCCAGGCAGTGGTCCCCAGAGATTTCTGCCCTGCTCTATAAATGTTGAACTTCCCAGTGTCAGCATCTTAGTTTGTTCCAACAGGTAGTTACAGCAAAAGCCAGAGAGGCCCTTTCCTAGTAATTACTGTCTCTCAACATTTCTCCAGATTGTACCCAAATGACGGCACACTGAGGCTGCTAAACTTTTCATTTTCTTTGATGACCAATTGCTATGGGTTGAATCATGTCCCCCAAAGGCTCATGCGTTAATCTTCACTGTAACAATGGTGAGGGTGGGAAATCATATTATGGTAATTGAAAGATGGGGCCTTCAAGAAGTGATTAGACTGTGAGGACCATCCCTAGTGAATGGGTTGGTCCATTCGTGGAGAAATGTTGAC
>NW_007731734.1:101224-110802 GCF_000696425.1 Galeopterus variegatus
TTCCTTTATAAATTACCCAGTTTCAGGTATTCTGTTATAAGCAACAGAAATGGACTAATACCCCAATCTTGAATGCAAAACACAATTAAGGGAAGATTCTTCTCCACCAGATCACATTTGGTTTTGTGCATTTTTTTTTTCTCCAGAGCATCTAAACCCAGCGCAGGAGTTGCTTTGCCGACATTTCTGGCAGATGGTCATCCAGACCTAGTCCAGCCTTGTGACAGCCATGTCCTGCTAGACAGCTCTCATGGTCAGCAAGGTTTGCCTTCTGTAAGTGGAAACCTGCCTCTTGCTAATGTTTGCTCCTAAGTTCCGTGTAGCCCTCCAGCTAAAGATTAGCCAAACCCAAAAGAAGAGAAATGAAAACTATTTACTGGGCTCTTCCAGGTGACTTTAATTGCAGGTAATAAACCATTGTTAAAGGAAAGGTTTATTATAAAAAAGTGCACACCAGCTTGAGGTGTTTGCAGTGGAATAGTGAAATGGTTTTGTAAATGCCATCTTCTTAATAAATCTGAATGCTGCCAGAGAGATTAGGCCATTATCCTGTGCTGGCATAAATGAGGAAATGATATGATGAATCACATGCTTGAGGGGTTTTAGGCCATAGCTGGAGATGGGGTAGGATACCGCTAGTTAGCGATGGCAGTTGGCCAATCAAATCATACTGCCTGAAATCTAGTTTGGGGCCAGTTCTCTTATTCTGGCTATCTCTGGAGTTTTCCAGTATTCATGCTAGGAAGTCACTCTGCAGAAATTTTTGCAGGATTTTCTGAAAGCCATGAACTCAAGTTAGAGATTAATCTGATTGTGTCACAGCAAGGCAGAGTTGAGTTCAAGGAACAGAGGAATCTCTTAAAATCAGCAGAAGGCCCAAACTCCAAGGTGGTGGCACTAGTTTTCCAAGGCACTTATCAAGCCCCTAACTGCACCTGGCATAGCTGAGCATCGAACTGAACAGAGCTGAACACACAGTCCAGACACATTTGGTAGCAGCAGTTCCCAACCTGGGGGCTACAGAGATGTGGGTGGCCAGAGAGAGTGACAGGAAGTCCCAAATCCACACGTCTCCACAATGTGCTAGCTGTGGGCAGAATGAATCACTTTTCTTTCATGTATGCACCATTATTTTTCAAATTTGTACTGATGCAGAAGAAGCATCCATTTGACAATGCTACTGCATTCACTGTAATCTTTTGCATTTATGTATTTCCTCAGACAGGAAAAAATACAGCTACTAATATATAGGGACTAGGATTCATTCTCTCTCTCTCTCCCCCCCTTCATTAAAAACTGGGAATCACTGTTCCAGTGGGAATATAAATGGCAGAAACATTAAATCCAGATGTAAACTGATGGTATGGAATAGCCACCTTGTTTAAAGTGTAAGCCATTGAGAACTGGCATCTAGCTAAGGTTAAAAGTGTGTGCATGCTACTAGGGAAGTGATCACTGTTGGTGCCAGTCCATGGCGCTATGTCTGTGTCCTCTAAGTACGACCTACTACCTAATCCTCCCAGCCTCTGTGAGATGAGCTTTCAGTCTTTAACCCTTCCTGTTGGTTTATGCTGAGGAAAACCGGATGATTTCTTCTATGAACCATTTATGGATTCTGACCGTAACCTCAAATATGAGTCAAGCATACATGTTTGTTAAAAGGCCCGAGAAGCACACTTAACAGGACGTCATGGGAAGTTTGGCTCCTCCCAGGAGCGAGGCCTTTGAGCAACATATAACTGTCAGGAGAAAGACCTGGGTTCTGGAATGAAAATATCCAATCTTCCTTTGGTCGATAGAAATCAGCTGGGGAAATAAAGAGAATTTCATTCAAAGGGGAGAGAATTCATGGTTCAATAATACAGCGCACTATTAGTACTGAAGAGTTCTATCTCGTGAATCCCAAAGTCTGCCAAACTTTGTGCTAGGCATACTCTATGTCATTTCACTAAACCAGGAGTTCCCTATCAGGGGGGTGCTTTTGTCCCCCAGAGGACATTTGGCAACATCTGAAGACCTTTTTGGTTGTCACATTATGGGAGTGTTACTGGCATTTAGTAGGTAGAGACCATGGTTGCTGTGAAATGTCCTACAATGCATAAGACAGCCCCCCACAACAAAGGGTTATCTGGCCCAGAATGTTAGCATTGCAGAGGCTGAGAAACCCTGCATTAAACCATCACAATCACGCTGCTGCGGAGACGTTATCAGCTCGTGTTACAGGTGAGGAAACTGAAAGTCCGAAGGTCCCTCAATGTCTGAGTTGTATTTCAGGATCTGAAGCAATCTACCTCACTCCCTGCAACCCATAAATATCTGCAACATTATCTCGAAGGTAGAAATGATCTCCTTGATTCATAAACAAGTAAACTGAGGCTGAGATGCCAATTGCCTTACCCTGTATCGCACCACGACTGGTGACTCTTTGTCCCCTTAAAGTTCTTTTGAAGTCAATTGTGAAGACTGAACACAAGCGATTTCACCTCAAGGCACTGAGCTGTCAACAAATGTCTATTTCTCTTGTCCATTAACCAGTGTTCCCCTAGTAATGAACTGTTCATTTTTGCTCCTTTAACACTGTAATCTAGTGGTTTCATTGCTCACGTCTAATTCACTAGCTTACTCATTCAATCACCACTTATTAAGCTCCTCCTGTATGCCAAGCTGGGTCAGAAGGTGAAGGAAAGAGAGCTACAAATTCAGGAGCTGGCAAACAACAGCCTCGGGACCACCTGTCTATGTGAATATTCACTGGGACACAACCACGCACATTCATTTACCAATTGTCCACGTCTGCTTTCAAATTACAACAGCAGATGTGACGGGTTGTAACAAATACCCTATGGCCCCCGAAGCCTAAAATATTTATTATCTGTCTCTTTATAGAATAAGGAAAATGTAGAATATGTGCTCAATGGAGTACTACTCTGCCATGGAAAGGAGTGAAATTCTGCCATTGGCTGCAGCATGGATGACCTTAGAGAAAATTACGTTGAGTGCAATAGGCCAGGAACAGAAAGAGAAATACCACGTGTCCTCACTGATAAGTGGGAGGTGAAATAAACAAAGAAAATAAAGAAAGAAGGTGAAAGAAAAAAAGAAAGGTAGAAACAATCACTAGAAAACTATCAAAAAAAAAAAGAAGATAACAGAACTGTGGTTATTAGAGGCGGGAAAGAGGGAGAGAGAGGGGGGTTAGCAGGAAACTAGTTAAGAGTCACAAAGATTGATTACATTTTGAGAACACGAGTGTGCTAATTATCCTGATTTGATCACCACTTATGGTACACATGTATTGATATTCGATTCTGTACCCCACAAATATGTATAATCAATTATCTTTCAATAAAAACACTGTCTAAAAATAAAGAAAAGAAAAAGTTTGCTCCACCATTTAAGCCACAAAGAGAAGCACTGAACTCCAATGGAAGGAAGGAAGGAAGGAAGGAAGGAAGGAAGGAAGGAAGGAAGGAAGGAAGGAAGGAAGGAAGGAAGGAAGGAAGGAAGATCACAATAATACATTAAACTTTCAAAAAACAAAGAAAGAACAGAACTGTGGTTATTAGACATGGGAAAGGGGGAGGTGGAAGGGGGTTAGCAGGAAACTAGTTAAGAGTCACAAAGATTGATTACATTTTGAGAACACGAGTGTGCTAATTATCCTGATTTGATCACCACTTATGGTACACATGTATTGATATTCGATTCTGTACCCCACAAATATGTATAATCAATTATCTTTCAATAAAAACACTGTCTAAAAATAAAGAAAAGAAAAAGTTTGCTCCACCATTTAAGCCACAAAGAGAAGCACTGAACTCCAAATGAAATCAAAGAGCACTTTCATCAACGCATGTAACTATAATATCCATCAGTGACAGGGGAATCTTAAACATTTAATGCTAATACAAACCTAAAACTCAAAAGCACCAGAACTTCTTGATTCTTTTTTTTTTTTCCTTTTTTTGTCTTTTTTCGTGACCGGCAACGGATCGCAACCCTCAGTGTCGCGCCCGTACCGGACCAGGACCGGCAACGGGATCGCAACCCTCGGTGTTGCGCCCGCACCTCACTCAGCCAGTGAGCGACCGGTCTGTATGTGGGATCCGAACCCTCGGCGGGAGCGTCGCCGCGCTCTCAAGCGGCGCACTGTACAGTGTGCCACCGGGCCAGCCCGAGAACTTCTTGATTCTTAAAAATACTTTCTACTTTTCTAGAACCTGTTATAAATAGATCTTCAAATGAAGTCCAAATGTATATTATTTCTATTTTACTGTCAGAGGTTTGGACATTCCAGAAGCCAGTGTTCCTTGTCTAGGAGTCAGTTGACTACAGCTGGTTGTCTGCTGCCCTGCAGAGACCCCAGGGTTGAGACTCCCCTCCATTCCTCTAAGATGTACAGGAAAAGGCCCCGTTCTGATCTCCCTGACTTTTCTGCCACATGCTTGACCTTTGGTCTGTGGATGAAATTCCATTGACCTGAGTCCAAGATTTGGGCGTGAACCTGGAGCAGCAAGAGGTCTACCTGCTGTCCAGGCAGTTACAGTCACAGCAGGAGTGAGAACCGACAGGGCAACAGGATAGACGGAGAATTCCAACCAACATGTTTTAGTTGCATATTAACCCAAAGTCCCCAATAAAAGAGACTCTAAAGGTCTAATGGGATTTCCCAGAAGGGACAGTGAAGAGAGAGAAATTAGGCAGATTTATTGTGATAGTCAAATCCTGTTCCCAACATCTAGAAATGCATCCACATTCTAAGGCCATAGGTCTCCACATAGGTGTGCTTCTTATATTTGAAAATCCTAAATTATGGTTGTATGGGGTGCCAGACATTCTGCACAGGGGAATCATTACCAGATCTAGGTCACTGAAACGAACAGGAAATTCCTCTGGAACAAACTTAACCTTGTTTACTGATCCTTAACTCCTTGATAAGGGAAGCCAAGAGGAGAAACTCTAAGCTCAGGCAATGAGAAGACAGGTCATTGAAAGAAAAGTCAAACAACTGTAAAACTCCACTGAAACAATGAAAGAATTTAGTGTAAGAAATGGAATTCAATCTGTAAAAACGGATTCCCCCTTCACCATGGGCCTCTCATTGGACACGGGAACTCAGAGTATGTATGAGGGCACAGTCTTGAGGTGATGGTGTCACCAACCAGAACTTACAAGACATGGGGGCTCCTGCCCAAGAGGCAGTGTCCAAGGCAAAGTCAGACCTCACCCACCCATAAGTTATGAGGGCACAGTCTTGAGGTGATGGTGTCACCAACCAGAACTTACAAGACATGGGGGCTCATGCCCAAGAGGCAGTGTCCAAGGCAAAGTCAGACCTCACCCACCCATAAGCTAAGGACTGCATCATGGCAGTCGTCTTCTCCCACTGTGCTGCTGGGCCTGAGAAAGGGAGGAGAATTTGGTTCAATAACCAGCTCAACAATCTTGAACGATTCAGCTTAAATTGCTGTGCCTCAGTTTCCTCAGGTGAACAGTAGATTTCTGCATCTATATCAATTCAATCACATGCGCCAGTGGTAGAGTCCATGGCGACCATGCCTATGAAAGCCTTTGTAGACTGCAAGGAACTGGCTGGGTGATGATAGACGTACCTGATGCCCTCCTGAGTGCAAAGGACAGAACAAGAGTGAATCGATGCCGTGGAATCTTAAAGGGTGCCTGGGCATCGGCACTGTGAACTGAGGGTGCTACATCAAGCTTTTGCTTTAGAGGCAATAAGGTAACACTGAAAGCATTGAGGGGTGGGCTTTGAGTGGACCCAGGGTGCAACCAACCCATGGGGGACCAGCTGAATTTTAACAAGGTTTTTTGGTTTTGTTTTGGTTTTTGCAGTTGTTGATGATAATGACCCACATGGTAGAAGCTGACCATGGAATCATGATCCTTCTCTGCAGGGCTTCCATTAAGACTTGAACATGCCTCCCTCTTCCAGCAAGGCTACCTGGTCCCATGTCAAAATGGGAATAGAGCCATCTGAGCACATCTGCCGGCTAATGGGCTGAGGGTCCCCATGCAATGGCAGCCAGGCCTCGCCCTTCTGTTAACTCCCAATCTAAAGATGTGTCGCAGATTCCCATTTTTTCTTGTTTCACATAGTAAACCTGGTAGGAATAGGAAAAGCAATCCACTTGATAAACACATTAATTAAGATAATCAATATACATACAGTCCCAAGTCAGTTCTCCCCAAGCACCATTTCCCATGCTCTATGGTCCCACAACTGCACACTCCAGGGTCCTATCAATTTTCTAAATCATATACCTTCCAGCCACGAAGAAATGTTGAGCAAAAAGTTTCAAATGGGGGTGGGCGTGGGGGGGAAGATGGCGTAAATCCCACGGTGTTCCAAGTTGTTCTTACTGAATTAAGGCAAAAACCATGTTCAATGGTTTTTAAAAGTTCAGATTAATCAAGGAAAATGAATGAATTCATTTGTTGTAGCTGACCAGAAGCCCCAGTCTTGGACAGAAAGATGACAGGAGGGGTGAGCTTGTTTTAAAAGATACAGAGATGCCTGCCCTGAAATTCACATCTTTTCTCTTGCTCTTTGGAGAGAGAGAGAAAAAAAAGGTTTGTTCAAGATCTAAACCCTATATCAACCACATCTTCCTTCTCCTTAAGACATGCTCTTTCGCTGGGGCAGAAGGTCCCAGCTAGCAGCTGTTCTCTGCAGTGTCCAATCCCAACCTATCCAAAAAGCACACTTTTTAACAATCTATCATGATCAGCTTTAGTGGTGAAATTAATGCATTCTCCAGCATGCTCTTATTATATATGGCCACAGTCATGCACATCTCTGGAGCCTCCGGTGTTTGTCCCTTCATCTCGATTTTCCTGTTACACCCATCTAGATCTTTATTAGAATATGTAATTATGTTTCCTTTTCAGTCACACCGACTAGACTGTGAGCTCCAAGATAACCTAGTCCAAATCTTATTAAATCTGTGGTTTCTGGACCGATGTGCCCAATCTTTCAAGATAGATGGAGACAGAGAGAAGAAGACAGGAAGACAGGAAGAGGAGGAGGAGGCTTAAGGAAAAGGGCAAAACCACGCCACTGGTGGGACTTTGGGCTGCCAGGCTGTGACATCTGGATATTTTCGTAGCAAAGTGGGCGGGCTCCAGGGTCAGCCGAACTTGTGTCCCAATCCCCTGTTCTTCTGTCCACCAGTTGACCACTTTTGAGAGGTTGAAAAAGCGACTTAACTAAGCCTCAATTTCTCCATCAGTAGACAGAGGTGATAACAATACCTAACTCTCTGTGATGTGAAGGTAAGTTGAGAAAGTGCTCATTTAAGCACATTGCAGTGTCTCGGAAATCTTAGGAAAGGCTCACCAAACGCTGGCTATCTCTATTACTGTACTCTCGGATGATCTCAAAAGTCTCTCCAGTGATTCTGATCCTAAAACATCCCTTTTTCTAAGAATGAGTCAACCCCCCCTGCTAAGAAGCTCTGGGGTCCACTGTTCCTTTTCCTAGAAAGGAAAGAAGGTCATGTCGTCTCTGCGACTCTCTCCAGCAGAAGGGGAGAGTCTCACATCTAAACATCGCGCTCAGCACTACGTTGTCCTCTTACCTCTGGCCAGACACAAGTCCTTCCTGGCTACAGACTCTCCAGCAGTGACAGAGCATATTTTGTGCAGCAGAGCTCAGAGGGACTGATGATGAATGAGTTAGTGTCTGACATGCAAATCCAAATTATAATTGCACAACGCCCGCATCAGAACAATATGGTTTCTTGGGCAGTGATGGGAGAAACTATGCCAAGCTCTACGGCATCCTGGTGGAGATGGATCCAGGAAGCCTCTGGAGTCACTTGTACCTGTTTGTGTCCTGGCTCTGCCATTTGCTAGCTCAGTGACCCTGGGCAGGTCATGTGGCCTTTGTGTGCCTCAATTTTCTCATCTATAAAATAACAAGCACAGTACTTATTTCATAAGGTGGTTTAAAGAATTAATTGAGGTGTTACAAGTAAAGGATATGGACTGATGCTTGATATATGGTGTGTACGCACTAAATTAAAAGCATCTATCATTAAATCAGTGATCCTCATGATACCATGTACAATGTGATAAGTAGAACAAATTCCACACCCTGTCACTTGGTATTCATTCATGCATCCATTCGTTCAACAAGTATTTCCTGAGCTCCTGTTATATGCCAGGCCCTGTTGTGGGTGCTGGGGATACAGCAGGAAACACGCACGCAAAACTTCCTGACCTCATGGAGGACAGAAGGACTCACAACAGAGGTCTCCCCTAATGCTGTGGCATAAAAAAATGGTTCACAAACAGGAATAACTTTGGCCTCAAGGGGACATTTGGCAACTTCCGGAGATGTTTTTGGTTGCCACATCTAGGATGTGGAGGGTTCTACTATCATCTAGCGGGTAGAGTCCAGGAGTCCTGCTAAACATCCTCCAATGCACAGGACAGTCCCTCCAGAACAAGAAATTATCCCACCCCAAATGTCAACAATAACTTTGGCCTCAAGGGGACATTTGGCAACTTCCGGAGATGTTTTTGGTTGCCACATCTGGGATGTGGAGGGTTCTACTATCATCTAGTGGGTAGAGTCCAGGAGTCCTGCTAAACATCCTCCAATGCACAGGACAGTCCCTCCAGAACAAGAAATTATCCCACCCCAAATGTCAACAGCACTGAGGCTGAGAAACCCTACTGTAAAGGAATCTGTAAGATATTAATAGGTCCTTTGTTGAGCATGGTCTTGGGCCACTGGAAGCTACTGAGGCCCCAGAAAGGGAACCCAGGGAAAGGGAATGACGTGGTTTGGATGGGGAATAAGGGCACCACAAGATTCTAGCTTTGTCCGGAATCTTCCTATGAGAGACAAAGCACACAAAGCCCAAGAAATCGGAGGCCTCATATCCAGGATCAAATGGTTCTTTTCACTGGTGCCAAGTGACCCCTGGGTTTCTAACCTCTCAAGCAGGATCCAGTCACCTTCTGGTCAGTTGTTCCCATGTCTAAGTGAGAGGTGTGGCTTCTCCCTTAACTCTCAGTCATATAAGATTTTACCATAAGGACTCAGAAACTGCCACCAGTCTAGAGAAACATTCATCCGGAGTAGAGACAGCCTACAGCCCCCTCAGCCTTCCTAATGCAACAAACCAAAGGATGTTTCTGACTTAGGAGTCAAGACAGGGAAGCACGTACAGGTTCAAACAGCAGACAGCCCTGGTGGGTTCCAGGTCCTGCCTCAGTCATGCGGCAGCTGAGTGACCCTGGCCTCAAAGTGGAACGAGCCAGAACACGGACTCTGAAGCCAGAGCATGGTCACTTAATGGCTGCATGCCCTTTGGCAAGTGATGTAGCATCTCTGAGCCTCAGTGTTCTCATACGTAAAATGGGTACAAGAATAGTACCTGCCTGATACGTCATTATGAAGACTGGATACATTAACAAAATGCATTAGTACAGAAAAGCACTTAGAACAGTACCTGGCTCAGAGTAAACACTATGTTAAAGTTTGCTATTATTATCACCATCATAGTTGTTACTATGTCACTGCAGACAACAAAAATTTGGCTTAACCT
>NW_007731734.1:111248-115302 GCF_000696425.1 Galeopterus variegatus
TTATTATCACCATCATAGTTGTTACTATGTCACTGCAGACAACAAAAATTTGGCTTAACCTCTCTAAGACCCAGTTTCCTATTGTGAAAAATGGGCATAAGAGTTGCACCCCCCCATACTAAGCACCTGCTACAATACTTCATATGTTGTAAGTGCTCATTATTTATTAAAAATATTGACAAAAGCATTGGAACTAGTTCTCATTTACTGTTACATTAAACTATTTGCCTTGACCCAAAAGAAAAAGCTACATGTTTCAAGACGGTCCACAGCACCCTGTGCCTTGTGGCATAGCCAACAGGTGAAACTCTGAGATCCATCATAAAGTACCAAAAGGTGAGTGGAAATATCAACCCGGGAGCCACTTCCTTTCAAAGGGTGATTCGCTCTCAATGATCTGCAGAACTTCAAACAATCTGTAGCGCTGAGACAACATTGGGAATGGAAGGCCTTTATGTTCCCACAAAGCCTGTTCTGATGGAAGAGGATGGAGGTGGCAGCGGGGTGGGGCCTCTCCTCTCCCCACTCCTCTTCTCCCTCCAGCCTGACTGCACATTGCAGGAGAGAGCAGAGGCCTTGTGGCTCTTTGCTTGCAGAACTGCCCCTTACAAGTTCCCCCATCCGAGCTCCTGTGCCAGGGCCTCAATTCATCAGAGGGCGAAGGGGTCAGGGGCCTTTCAGAAGCCTGACCCAAAGGTCTGACATGGACCAGTCAACAAAGACACTAGAATAAATTTAGAACCAATGATCTCCCACCACACAGATGCCACCTGCTCAAACAGTTGTTCTTGGCAAACTCATTAAAACTACGTTCAGCTTCTTTCATGTTTCTAGCAGCTTAGGATTCCAAGGGAGAAGCAGCAATGCTCACAGAGCACAACCTGGCCTCCACCACTTAGATCTGAGGTTGCATTGAACCAGCAAGAATGTTCTGATCTTGTCCAACCACGTGGGGAGGGAGAAGGCAGTCCTTCCCCTGGTCTCTTTCCAGCCTCTCCACAGTAGAGATGGGCCTGGCAGAGGAACCTGAAGATGGTGGCATGGCCCAGAGCAACCCTTAGCTGCTATGAATCGTCGGGTTCGATCTGCCACAGTGGATGGTCGCTCTCTTGGCTTCAGGGAAACTGTCTTTTCCTAAATAATTCTGCCTAAACCTGCTTTGCCAGCATTTCCAAGCACTAAGACACTGCAATGATGGCTGTTGATGGCACCTCTGTCATCCCATGTGTTACTTGCCTTAATAACCAGCCCAAACAGTAGGAACTAATTTTCATTTGCAAGATCACTTAAAAACCCATTCCCTGGTCTCAGCGGGCAGAATGAGTTCTGTTCTTGCCTGTTGTTGTACGGCGTTAGGGTAAGAAGCCAAGGACTAATGTTCACGCAAACCAATCTTGGAACAGGTCTGAAAAGAACTGAGGAATTCACGTTGATTTCACTTTTCTTTTCGATATAGCCCAGGAATGAACGTATAGATACACACATATATAAATAAAATATGCAGTGAGTGTGGCCAAGACCTCGAGCTCGACCTTCTGGGTCCCATATGACTTGCTTGGTGAGCAGGCAGAGTTCCAATGAGCTCTTCCCACCTGCCAAGCCCATCTGCTACAAACTCAGTGGCAACCAGGAAGTCACAAATTATAACCCTACAGGATTCCTAAAAAGTGCCAAAAGTCTTGGGGAGTAAGAGGGTGAGAGGATGGAAGAGCATACCTTGCCTTACCCTGGGAGGATAAGGCTCCTATTGTAAAAATCAGATTAGCTAAGACTTCTGAATTACATCAAAGACGTTTTGGAAAACCACAGAAAATTATGAAACAAATGTTGGAAGCATGAAATTAACCAGAACCAGAAACTTGACTGAAGGGGGTCTTTTGAAGGCATTTTTCAAAGACAATGAAAAGACAGTAAATAATAGCCAATCAATAACTAATTTCAACAACGCCGTACTGATCTGTAAGTAATCTCTTTGTGACTGTGCACGGCAATTTTCAGGAAGAACTTTGAAGCCCCATCTCATGAAAGCCAGATTAGGAAAAGACACACTTTCAGCCCATTGATACGGCTGGAAAACCAAGGTGTATGCTGACTGATGAGCTCTGTAACATAGAGGCAAGCTGGCAGAGGGCCCCAGAGATTCCACTACAATTTGTTTTGTTCCATCTTCTCTGCCATTTGAAAATTCTCTTTCTCAAAAAAGATAAAAGTCTATTTAGGAAAATGAGAGTAGTGGCAGAATAAATTGGAAAGGGGACGCCAAAAGACAGAGCTTATTTTGCAAAGCAACAGTGTCTAGCTCTCCGCAGACTGTTCACACATTCAGTTCACTCCAAAGCTAATTCATACTTTACCAAAGAAGAGTTTCCAGTGTTGTAGTCTTGGTAGATAAGAGCTGTCAGACCTTAAGTAACAGCCTATTTTAACATCAGGGGAGAAAAATAAAACTTGCATGTATTTATGGAAATTTACAAAGGTGTAGAAAAATGACCCTTTCCCATCCTAACAAATGCTGTAGGCAGGAAGCCCTCAACTAAAGAAAGATGCTACCAGCACTTCCACCCGCATAGGGATTGAAATATGATTATTCCTTTAACACACACACACATACACACACCAAACTAATGCAGTAGGCATACATCCTACTGGGCATAAGTATTTTATGTTATATACAGTTAACACCTATTTGAATTGGGTACAGTGGCACTTAATTGTTTTATTCTACGTATAGCAAAACAACCAATTGAATCTAATATTAGTTATTCATCAGATAAAACATTTTCAGAGAAACAAACTGCTATATTTTCCCCTCAAAGAACAGCAAGCATTTTAAACACATTTTCCCAGAGATGTTATGCTGAGGAAAACAGCTTAGAAATGTTACTTTAAACAAATCCCTTCTCTGGCTACCAACAACAAGAAGAATTAGAACAAATGCTTGGCTCTGTTCTCTCCAAGCCTCCTTCTGTCCACCTGTCAAAGGCTCCGGTGACCCCACCAACCCAAGAGGCAGCCTCTGGAGCTGTGAAATGTGCCACCCCGCATGGATACCCTCCACACTGTGTGCCAGCATCCTCATTAGGGATAATCCAACTCACTTGCAGCAGGGACAGACAAGATGGGCTGGCTGCCAAGTGTTCTTTCAACACAGATTCCGAAAGAAGATCCTGCAAAGTGCCGAAAGCCCAGATTTTCAGCAGTTCACTTTCTAGATTCTGTTACATAGCAACCATGCCAGCTCACAGAGGGTACCATCTAAGTTAATATTTTGTTTAAATGACACATTGCATTAACCCACTAGGAAAACCCAAGTTTTCTTCATCCAAAGGAGACACCAACCTACCTACTGTCAGTTTTCATCACTGGAACAAAACACTGAATGATGGATTGATGAGCTTGCTTAATTCATTTAAAAAAGGATTAAAAAAAAAATTGAAAATGGATCTAGCAATCTTTTGGCAGGGGGAGCAAATGGTGACACTTTGCAGTAACGGTTTATGCTAATATTATTAAAGGTACAATATGTGCATAAAGCCCTTTAGTTAAAAAAAGACTCGTACAGTTACATTTTGAAAGATACTTATTTCACTCAAAACCTTGATTTGAGAAGTGATAACTCAATAGCACTAAATACTCTTAGTGTCTGGGCCCATTGAATCTCACCAACACAGACAAGATGAAAACACAAGACTAATTCAGAAGAACAGTCAGAGACCCTGAGGAGCCAGGCTTCTGTGAGCCTCCCTGGAGGTACATTATGAAGAAGCACAAGAAAACCAATCAACCATATTTTAAAATTAACTTGCAAGAGCTCAGTGCTTTCCTTTAGGAAAATAAAAGCAATAGCAAGAGAAACTGGTAGACCACCTCTGCAGAGAATTTCTGTTCTAGCAGAACACTGGTGCAGGCCAGGAGAAAACAAAACAAAACAAAAACAACAAAAAAAAACTTACAGAGGCTAAAAACATGTAAAAACTACTGGACTGAGGCAGTGTTGCTATAGATAAGCAAATGATGCTCCACTGGATTTATAGGGGGTGGGGAGGTGGGCTTG
>NW_007731734.1:115656-117749 GCF_000696425.1 Galeopterus variegatus
AAAAAACTTACAGAGGCTAAAAACATGTAAAAACTACTGGACTGAGGCAGTGTTGCTATAGATAAGCAAATGATGCTCCACTGGATTTATAGGGGGTGGGGAGGTGGGCTTGTTTTCTTTTCAACCATCACATCAGTTTAAATTCACATCAATTTAGATGAATATATGGCCAACAATTAAGCTGAGTTAAAACCTCTAACATTTTATTTTCTGATTATAAAATCACTAAGTGCCACAGTAAAGGTTTTGAGAAATGTCAGTGGTACAAAGAGGAAAAATCAAGACCATCCTTCATCCCACCACCCACAGACAGCGGCTGATGCGGGCAGGCCCGCTCCTAAGGGCATCAGGAAGCTGCTGGTTTTGTGTTTTTAAGGATGCCAAGAGATCCAAAAATCATTTCCATTTCCACAGCCTTGTGCATTTTTATAGGAAAAAAGAAATCAGCTCCCGGTTGCTCCACTGCAACAATTTAACCATCAGCTCGTATCTCAGTTTCCAAGTTGAGTGTGTGTACATCATCGCTGCACTGACTTTCCTTAGCATGCTCAGTCTGCAACTAGACCCAGGACTCAGATAAAAAGCCACTTAACTTTTCCTTGGCTGAGAAAGGGGCAGATGATTAGAAATAAATGAGCATTGTTCAGAGTCCCTTACCATGGCTTTTGATTCTTAGCAAAAATGCCAGTTCTTCGCTATTTCTTTAATGTTAGAAGAGTCCTAGCCTATAAGAAGTAAAGCATTACCTCGCAGTCCGCCTTTCCCTTTTGTGGCCCAGGTTCCAGTGGAGAACATTCTTTCACACACAATAACCTAGCAAGGGACAAATGATGAAGATATCCGGATGCCAACCTTGAAAACCATACAGCAAACACCGGGACCACGACACCTTCCCACCATTACGTCATGGCTACTTTGTTACCAAATTACTTCCCCAGTTCCTAAGACTTCTTAGCAGGCTCCTAAAGCACCAAGTTCAGATCTGACTTGGAATTCAACATAAAACTGCTAATGTTCAGGTTTCACAGCTCACATCAAAAAACAAAAAACCAAAAAAACCCCCCACACCTTCCCAGGAAGGTAAGGCAGGCGAGAACAGAGACTGATGGAGAGAAGGCATTTATGTGAAAACTGTCTCTCAACACTTAGGAGAAGCTCTTGAAATAACAAAAGCAGAAAATCATGTTGAGCCACTGAGCAACTGGGACCTCATACTTCATCAAGTGACATATTTATACAAGTGGCCCTCGTGGACTAGAGATTTTTTTCTGTCCTGTTCTGGATTTCAGCAGTTTAGCAAATTAAATGAGATTAATAACCAGTGGATACCGTTTCTTAAAGGACAATTAGACCAAAACCAAACCAAAACAAAAATCTTGAAAATTCTGTATTCCTTATTACTTTCCAACTCACAGAAATCAAACAGTACATTTTAGGAACGTCTCGGCCGCCTTTAACCCTTGCAGGGGTTTCAGAGCTTCATCTCTGTCAATGTCAACACAGACCAGCTATCGTTTCCTCTAGAAGGCAAAGAGTTCCTTCAAACTGGGCTCCCTGCAACCCCCCATCTAAGCGTTCACTTTTCCAGAATCCCATCACTCAACCTTTGAGGTCTACGGTTCCCCCCCGGAAAGTGCTCTCGGTGTTTATATTTGCAGGAAATTTAAACTCCCTGCTGAGCGGAGCATCTACTCTTGCACGGATATATCCCCCTGCCTGCGCGATCTCAGCTGGGGAGAAAATAAAGTCCAGATGCCATTGAGACAAGAGATCTGGCATCCTCGGAGAAAAGTGCACAACAGTCCCGTCCTCTACCCCAAACGCAGCAGCAGAGCCCGGAGCTCTCTCTGGGCAGGAGTCACCCCAAAGGAAGGAGCCTTTGGAACCGCGGGGGACTGTGGCATTCGCCTCCGGGGTGGGGGCAAAGGCCCGGGCATGAAAAGTTTGCCACGGAGCTGGGGGCTGTGTGCCATCTAAAGGGCACTTTCTGCTGCCGGAAGGGACCCGTCGGCTGCGCCTCGCTCCCGCTGGCGGGGGCCGGTGTGACCGTGTGACCCCGTGCACCCTGCGCCTGGGTTTTCGTTCATGACAGC
>NW_007731734.1:119234-121177 GCF_000696425.1 Galeopterus variegatus
GCGGGGAGCTGAGCCCGGCCGGCGCCTCTCAGTGTCCACCCCCAGCCGGTCGCCCAGGCTGCGCTGTCCACCCCCGGAAGGAGCGCTGTCTTCCCCACGTGGGCCACTCGCTCTCCAGCCTCCCCACGGCCCCGAAACCCCCGGTGTGGGCACCCCAGGTGGAGGGGCAGCCTGGCCAGGTCCTGAGCTTCTTAGCTGGGCTAAATATTGGTGGGGGAGAGAGATGAGGTCAGGAGAGAGGCTGGAAGGTCTCAAGGGAGTTTCTTCCTTCCCTCCTGTTACCTGGGGTGGGAATGTGGAGCCCTGCCGCCTCAGTTTACCCACTTTGTCTTCATGGGGGAACTGAGGTAAGCTTAACATGGATAAACCACTTCTCTTTTGCTCCCATAGCACAGGCTTCACATATTTCACTGGGGCCCTGGATTCCAGCCACCAGACCTTGTTGCCATAGCAAGCTTCATTCCATGCAAATAGGACAATTTAAAACAGCCAGTGTAACCCCCTGGACAACAGTGCGCCACCATTCCAGCTCAGTCAACCTCAGGAGAGCAGCTGAGGGCATATGGCA
Organism: Galeopterus variegatus; assembly: GCF_000696425.1. Lineage (NCBI taxonomy): Eukaryota > Metazoa > Chordata > Mammalia > Dermoptera > Cynocephalidae > Galeopterus > Galeopterus variegatus. The sequence continues at coordinate 119,803 of NW_007731734.1, forward strand.
GAGGCCAGTGGGGTACTCATGCAGAGGAGGAGGTCACCCACCCTTCGGATTCAACAGCATTTATTGGAAGCCTGTCAGAACCAAGCCAGAAAATGCGTGCAGAATACTTTTGTATGCATTGTTATCTCTTTGTAGTGAGGATTATCATTCCCATTTTAGAGATGAGGAAACTGAGGTTCTGGGCAAAGTTAAGCAATTTACCCAAGGGGCCCACAGAAATCAGGAGGGGCCAGGACTGGAAGTAATCACCTGATTCCAAGTTAGTCCCACTGTGCCTTCAGTAGACTTTGGATGATGGATTTTTCTTTTTCCCTTTTATGTGAAACCATAAAAACACACTCTTGCTCCATCCCCCTGTGACCAGTAACAAGCTTTTGCAAGAAGGCAAGACAGTATTAGATGGTGGAGCATGTAGCCAGCAGACACAATTTTTCACTGTCCACTCTGCTCAGCTAACTGGTCAGTANGAGCATGTAGCCAGCAGACACAATTTTTCACTGTCCACTCTGCTCAGCTAACTGGTCAGTATGGGGATTGAACCCTTGCCCTTAGCCTCATTAGCACAAGTTCTGACCAGCTGGACTAGCCAAGGCTCTTAAAACTGCTCAGTGAATTTATAAACCAGGATTCAGTTCTTTGAAGTTTTTCAGTTGTTATAGAGGACCATCAAAACTACAGAAATTTGTGGGTCTTCAAAAGAGGGATGTCATGATGCAGCCAATGTGGAAAACAGTTTGGCGGTTCCTCAAAAAGGTAAACATAGAATTACCATATGACCCAGCCAGTCCACTCCTAGGTAGATGTCCAAAAGAGTTGAAAACAGATATCCAAACACAAACATGTACATGAATGTTCATAGCAGCACTGCTCACAACAGCCAGAAGCTGGAAACAACCCAAATGTCCATCAACAGATGAATGGATAAACAAACTGTGATATATTCATACAATGGAATATTATTCAGCCATGAAAAGGAATGAAGTCCTGATACGTGGGGTGGGAATATTTGGGGTGAAGAACATGTTCTGGAACTAGGTAGAGGTGATAGTTGGACAACATTGTGAATGTGCTAAATGCCATTGACTTGTTCACTTTAAAGTGGTTAATTTTATGTTACATGAATTTTATCTCAATAAAAATGGTGACATATATGCAAATGCAGAAAAACCCCAAACAGAACAAAACCAGAGATGAAGGTGTCCTGGGAACAAAGCAGCTCTATTTGGAGAGTGGCGTGTGCGCGCGTGTGTGCGTGTGTGTGCACACCCCTGTGACAGTGCTTATCAGAAGAAACAGTCATTTATCTGTTTACATGGCTCTCTCCCACTTCACTGTGAACTTCGGGGTGGGAAAAGGAGGGTAGAGGGTTTTCACA
>NW_007731734.1:121696-124411 GCF_000696425.1 Galeopterus variegatus
ACAAAACCAGAGATGAAGGTGTCCTGGGAACAAAGCAGCTCTATTTGGAGAGTGGCGTGTGTGCGCGTGTGTGCGTGTGTGTGCACACCCCTGTGACAGCGCTTATTAGAAGGAACAGTCATTTATCTGTTTACATGGCTCTCTCCCACTTCACTGTGAACTTCGGGGTGGGAAAAGGAGGGTAGAGGGTTTTCACGTCATCCATCTTTGCATCCTGCCATCCAGCTCCCAGTAAGTGCTCTAAAAATGAATGCGCGTGAGCGTGTTTGCTCAGTAAACAAACTGACCAAGTGTTACTCGTTTTCCTCTTCAGTGAGACTATACTCACGTGCCAGAGTTTTAAAATCAAGTCAAAATAAAACAAAAAAAAAATCTAACGAGGAAAAAAGAAAGCAAAGATGTGTCTTGGGCCCCTTCTCTTCTCTCTCTTGCTTTGAGGTTTCAAGAAACTTGCTTTAGAAACTCCTGGGGTGTGTCCTAGGATTTTAAAGAATTTTATTTTTTGAGATTTTTTTTTCTTATGAAATAGGGGGCGTTTCCCAGCTGTGTCTCCTTATGTTCACCCCACACACAAAAGGACTGGATCTCAAACTGGAAGTCTGAGATCAATTACCTTCTGAGGATCTACTTGATTTAAACCAAAAATATTACTGGCCTACCTTTCTTACCCCCAACCTCTGACACCACTACTGCCTCGGCGTTCTCAGGGAACGAAATAGTGGCAGAATCTGTGTCCTCCCCCACTTGCCTAATACCCTATTGCAAGCCCACTTGCCCATCTGGGGGGCTGATATATGTTCACCACCCATTTTGTGGGAGACATATAAACTGCCGGGGGAGGGGTTCCAGAGCTGCCTGTCATCCACGGCTGCCTGAAGTCCACAGGGACTTCAGTGTCCACAGCTACGAGAATGTGACAGCACCGTGGATTTTGTTTCAGGGTTTTTCCTTCTGCAAAAGTCGCCCCCACCTCACACCCCAGTAATCTGATGTTGAGAACCATGTCAGAAAAGGGGTCCACTTCATAGCTTGCTTTCACTCCTGACCAGCCAAACCCCAACCACGTCTCAGGCATTGGCCCATATGCAGTCACCAGCTTGTGCCAGTATTTGCCGAGCGTCCGATCTTTCTGAGCAAAATGAGTGAGCTGTGTCATGTCCATCAAAGCTCGCCTGGGCACTTTGGAAAGTCTGCAGAGCCTCCTTCTAGCTCAGAGAAAAGAAATTCCTAACAGGAGTCAAGGCAAAGAACCTAACTGATTGCAGACAGCACAGCCGTGTGCGCCTCCCTTCTCCATAAATAGAGTGACCTTATGATTTAACGTACTAACTGGGACACTTTTGGGAGTGAAAGAGGGTGCTATGAATAATGGAGCTGCAGACAAGTTGCATAAATCAGAACTTTCCCAGGAAACCCAGTATAGAGAGTTGCCCTTCTGTACGGCTGGATGATGCTATTTGGTGTTAGAAAGTAATGGGGATCATCTGCTCTAGAGCCCTCCCTGTTTACAGACACAGAAGCAAGGACCCAGATTCAGGAATGAATGTGGTGACGGAGCTGGGAGGGATTAAAACCAGAGTTTTAGAAAATGGCGCATCTCTACACTGATGTGTATCACGTGGACCTTCCTAAGTTATAGATGAAGGATCAGCCCACAGCCTTGCGTGATTTGGCCACTGACGACTTCTTGTCCCTCCCCCGCTTCTCCCCTGCCCTGGTTCACGGATCTCCTGCCACTTAATTCTTTCCAACCTCAGGGCCTTTGCCTTTTCTCTTGCCTCTGCCTGGAATATCCTTTCCCGGCTCTCTGCATCTGATTCCTTTTTATCCCTTAGGTTTTACCATTCTGCATTTACTTATTTCATAGCATATATCACCATCGATCATTTTTTGTTGTTGTTTATTTGCTAATTTGAAATACACACTGAAGGATTTGAGAGATAAGTCACCATGAGTTTGGCTCACTGGGCTGAAGGTCTTTAAACTCTTGAAACTGAGATCCCCAAAGCAATCTTGCTTATTCTGCTTTGTCTTAAATTCCATGGAATTCCCAAGAACGGATGTCCTTTTCGTGAGCTAATTTGATTATTTCCGTTGCATGCAACAAAATGCGCTGGCTAACGCTGCACCATCCCCCCATCACGTGCGCCCACCCAGCTGGACTGTGAGCCTCAGGAGGGCAGGGTTTGTGTCCCGTTCTTCTTTTTCGTTCCACTGCCTGACACTCAATGCATGCTTCTCCAAAGAGTCCGTGGTTGACTTGACAAATGTGTCTCTGTCATCCCCCACACCTTCATATCTACGAATATTCTTGCTTCTCATTAAAACCCTTCTCATATTCAGTCTTCCCCAGGAATGCTAGTTGCATCTTAACTTTGCAAAGTGCTTTCCCAGCTCACTTCTTATGTCATTCTCACAACAACTCCCTTGGGGAGAGAGGGCACTGGAATTTGCATTTGGCAGATTAAGACACTGAGGCTAAGGGGTTTGTCCTGGGATCACAAAAAACCTACATGTCCTTCCACCTCTCATCCCCAGTGCTCAACACATATTTGTTGAGTGGATGAGCTGGGGGTCAGGACACACATGTGGCTCAGTTTCCTCACTGATTGAATCGGGGACAAAGCTTCTGTCTGGCTCAGAAACTGGAGGCGCATTTGTATGTTTCCTCCCTGCAAGGCTGAGTGATAAACCAAAGGCTTCCAAGAATCCATA
>NW_007731734.1:124929-126588 GCF_000696425.1 Galeopterus variegatus
TGATATGGAATCTCCAGAAGATGCTTATTCAAAAGGGGAAGCCCAGGCCCCACTCCTGATCAACCAGAATCTCTGGGTGGTGCTCAGTATCTGCATTTGCAACAAGCTGTGCAGGAGAGTCATGCACGGTGAAATCTGAGACTCACTGCTCTAGGCACCCACTCAGGGCAGGTGCTCATAAAGCACCGAGCACGTGTGAGATATGTAAATGCCAGGAAACTTCTGAGCCTCAGGAATGGCTGCCAGGGCTCCCTCCTCTTTCTCTTCTGGATGCTGTCTGTCCCATGTCTCCCCCTCCTCCCAACCCGAGAGTCCTTGGGGAATTACCCTCCCTCTCTGCAGATGGATGCTGTGTTTATTCAAATTGTCACATGTGAATCCCGGCCAATCTAGGAGATGTATCTCTTGTACATGTACACCATTTACTTTGGCTGAGTGGGTTTTAACATGTGCTCTGGGGAAAAGGGCAACGCATCTCCCAGACAGGCAAGACTGGGGCTTAGGGCTCTGGGTGAGAAGACTAGGATGGGAAAAGCCACAGTTAGGAAACAAAGGGATGGAAATATAGAGAAACAGGAGGAGAAAACAGGGGAGAGCACTGTGGGGCTTAAGGAAACAGCCTGCAGCTATAAGATGTATGTATACAGGTGTCAATTAAATATGTGTAATATACCCACATATATCTCAGTGTGAACACAGAAAAGAGTTACTAGTGTGGGGTGATGTGCTCCTCCTGACTTCCCGAGCAATCTCTCATCTAAAGCTGGGAAGTCTGTCAGGTGCATCCCTTCTAGGTATGTATTTAACCAACCCAATCCCTTCTGTGTATTTTTCATTTCCAAACAGTCCTTTAATAATCACTTCTAATTTGGAAGCTCCTATGTATGAGAGATAAATATAAAATATACATACCATAGACTTAAACGTATATAGTTAAAGTACCTACTTCTTGATAGAAATGCAATGTTCCCCCCCTCCTTTGAACATTCCTTGGTTTTTTGCTGTTTCTCCCTTGGTGTGGGTGCAGCTTATTAGAGACTATGTATGATGGCCTAGGCTCTTGGCTCCATCACAGCCTCTGTGAGTGACAGTGGACAAACAGCAACAGCCAAGCAAAATACAAAACCCAGAGACAAAAATTTCCACCTGCAGAGAACCATCACCAGACCCCTGAAGAACTGGTGTAACCCCCAGGCATCTTGCTTGACCTCCTGCCCTCTCGTGCCTTGGCTGTCTCCATGGGGTAGGCACCATTTTAGTTTCCAGCACCCCAGAACAATTTCTGAGAGGTTCCCCAACAAAGCTAAAGAGGATAGGGTCAAGTCTCTGACGCTCCCTAAATCAGCTCGAATTTCCCATCTTAGTGAAGGCCCCTCTCAAAGACCTATTAGCAGGACTATGCTCACCAATGTCATCGAGGATCTCATCCCTCTGCTGGAGAGGGAGTAGCTTCAATGCAGAGGCTCTGGAGTTGGTTAGACATGGGTTCAAGTCCCAGCCCTGCCACCAGCTCTGTGACACTCGATGAGTTCCTAACGTCTCTGAGTCTCAATTTCCTCACAAGTAAAATGGAAATATTACCACTGACTTCAAGACTCGTTGAGGAATTAAACATGACAAAGCATGTAAAGCACGTGTCAGAGTGCCTGATGCCTAGAA
>NW_007731734.1:127309-129358 GCF_000696425.1 Galeopterus variegatus
GTTGAGGAATTAAACATGACAAAGCATGTAAAGCACGTGTCAGAGTGCCTGATGCCTAGAAAGAACCTGATAGATGTCATCAGTGATGCTGATACAGGTGATGGAGCTGATAGAGATGTCACTTGTGTGATGGAGACGGTGACAGTGGTAGTTGCAATGGTAGCTCTCATTCTTTGGGTCTCCACCGTGGTCTGCCACTGTGCTCACGGCTTATTTCTACTAATTCATGCTGAATCCTCCCAACACGGAAATTACCATCCGGAAAAGAAACTTAGGCTCGGGAGTTTCATTGACACTCACCCAGCTAAAAAGTAGCACAACCAGATTCAAATCGTGTTAAGCCCAATTCTAAGGTCCCCACCTGTTCTTTTTCCCGCATTTCCCCTCTAACACACGAACACAGTCTCATCCTTGCACACACTGATGCACCGAGAGACCTTCTGTGTCCCTTCCACCCGATGCCCTTCATTCTCTGCAAAAGGCGCTGATCTGCTGCAGAATCCGGTAGGGGAGCTGCTATATCATGGCCAGTGCATTAGTTCTTTCAGGCCCTGGGGACCCATTTGGTAAATTAGTTCTTTGGGTTTATAAAATGATACCCCAGTGGCTTAAAATGCTTAACAGACCTACCCTAAATGGGTAATTTATTTTTTTCTCACTGATAGTAGCATTATTCCCATGATCTCCATCCTATAAAAAAGTTGCTTTCTATGCTTTCTGGGGGGAGGGGGCATGCAGGAATATTTTTAAACAGAAGAGTGTTAGATTTGGTAAGAAGCAGAATTTCATAAGCGTGGGGATTTTCAGGATGTCTTTACCGCCGTATTTCACTCTTTCTCATTTATTTATGTAACTAAATGATAGGAGGAGAGTTTTCCACTCATTTCCACTTATGCACCTGCTCCTTGCCCAGAGGCTGTGAACTTCCACTTCCCTCTGAGTTCATTTCCTTCCACTCCTAAGATGCCTCGCTCACTCAGTATGTCTTCCCCCACCACTTAGGAAAAGCACTTTCTCCCCCAAATATCCCACAAGGATCAGTGCGACCCTCACTCAAGGCCACAGAGGAGGCACTATATTAGGCACCAACCAACCAGAGGAATTAAGATCCTAACCTCCCTCAATGACTCATTACAAAGGGGTCTCAGATCTGGCAACGGGTACTATCCTTCTCCAGGAATTAGATGTCACAGTAATAGGAAGAGGACTTACATCTTGCCTCTTGAACCAATACTAAACTCTTCCAGCACTGCAGTGTCCTGGGAAAAAAATTTATTAGCCAAATGGTATAGACTATTGCATCCAGTAAGCCGTGAAGTACCTGCAACCACCTGCCCTTATATTCAGGATTAGCTGTCTAGCTGGATACACAATTAGAAGAAAGATATTTTATCCAGCAGTAGACTCACTGAGCTAATGTGTCTCTAGCCAGTAAAATGCGAGGTTGCCATGTGTATCTTAATTGACTGCCTTTTTCTTTGTTTCCTTGCCTTATTTTATGCTAGGGAAATGTAAAACGATTTATAATCCAATCTTTGGAACCACAAGGCCACATTATTAGGTGTGTGTGCCGCTCAAGAGGAGCTATGGTTGCCCGTGGCAATGTCAGTTCTATTGCTTTTGGTCAGTATCCTCAGCCGTCTTGGTAGCAAAGATGGTCCTCTGACACCTTTGCCTAGAGACAGACAGCTACGAATATCCTGTCCTCTTGAAAAATGAATACTTAGGAGGTTTGGTTTTAAAAGGGGGTGGGTGGAGCTGTGGAAACAAGTACTAGTGCCAAGGGGAGGAGCTCACTCTTTCTCTCCACCTTGCGTTCTCTGGCATTCTGCACCCATGTCCCCAGCCCTGGAAACCTCTGTCCAGCACTGGCTCCATATCTAGCCTCTCCAATCGCTGAAATCACAAGTGCAAGGATGTGTTTGTTCGGGCTTTGAAACAGTCGTCCTGTATCCTAGAGATGAAGCTGCCTGGGGAAAAAAAAAAAAAAAAACTGAGCTGTATTCTTCCCCACCCCCAGTGCAGAGCCCCGAGGGAGTCCTGCAGGAA
>NW_007731734.1:129567-138700 GCF_000696425.1 Galeopterus variegatus
CCTCAGCCGTCTTGGTAGCAAAGATGGTCCTCTGACACCTTTGCCTAGAGACAGACAGCTATGAATATCCTGTCCTCTTGAAAAATGAATACTTAGGAGGTTTGGTTTTAAAAGGGGGTGGGTGGAGCTGTGGAAACAAGTACTAGTGCCAAGGGGAGGGGCTCACTCTTTCTCTCCACCTTGCTTTCTATGGCATTCTGCACACCTGGCCCCAGCCCTGGAAACCTCCGTCCAGCACTGGCTCCATATCTAGCCTCTCCAATTGCTGAAATCACAAGTGCAAGGATGTGTTTGTTCGGGCTTTGAAACAGTCGTCCTGTATCCTAGAGATGAAGCTGCCTGGAAAAAAAAAAAACAAAAACTGAGCTGTATTCTTCCCCACCCCCAGTGCAGAGCCCCGAGGGAGTCCTGCAGGAATTCACTTCACAACACTAGGAACCTAATAGCTTTGAGGAAGCATGGTGAGCCTGAGTCCCCTAGGCAGCTTTTGGGAAGAGAAAGACGGATCTAGGTTCTTGTCCTGTCATTTATTAGGATGTATCAAACCAAAGTGTGGACTTAAATGTCTCCCCAAAAATGGACGGGTCCAAGCCTCAGCTAGCCCATAGGGCACCTCTGTGCAAATTAGAAAAAAAATGTGCCCCTTTCCTCCAGGCAAATGTATCCCTGCTTGAGGGCACAGACTCTGGGAATGCAGCCCTGGCACTCTGTCCGGTTTTGCCTGAAAGTGTGTTTGGAAGGGGTGCTATGATAATGTTAAGTGACAATGATTCTAGCAGGTTCTTATTTATATATAAGACACCATGCTTAGTACTTAATGACAACCTATGAGGAAGAGGCCATTATTGAACCCATTCTACAGATAGGAAAACTGAGGCCCAGGAAGGTTAAGTTACTCACCCAAGGTCATACAACTAACCAATAGCAGGGCTGGGACTTGTATTCAGGTCAATGGATGCCCGTGGCTCCTCTCTTTACTGCCATAGTATATTGTCTTCTTATACCCATATTTGATGTTAGTACTATTGAATCAATAATTGTAGCAAAGATAAGATTCATATACACAACTGAACTGAAGATGGCTTTGGAACAATAAAACTTTTGCTGGGGAGCTGGGAGAAAGAGGAACCCATCAAACCATCGAATGACTCTGAATGTTACTATCCCTCTTCTGCTCCAGAGATTCTTAGCTTTACCACTGGGAAGATCTTTGAACACCCCTGTCCAGTCCTGTGGTTTGCACAGTTTCAGGAGTTCCAGTTTCCTTTATGCACCATCCAATTTGAGGACTTTAGAATTCTAGATCTGGAAGGGACCTCAGAATTCAGACTATGTCAAATACGCTTGCTTTACAGGTGAAGAAACTGAGACCCAGGGAGACAATCTGATTTGCCCAGGTGGAGTGGTGATACTTACTATTATTATGATTTCCCTTATGCTTTTATAAGGGAGCACATGACCATGGGGGATGTTCAGTAAACATTTGCTGAACCATAGTAAACTGTGGCATTTGATTTATCCATCTGAGAGGGAAAAAAAAAAAAAAAAAAAAAAAAAAAGAACTATCTCTATTTCTGATCATTCTGTTATGAAAAGCTTCCAAACTCAGTAAGAGGTTGAAACCTCCGCCATGAAGTCTCCCTTTGGTCTCACACTTCTTTCCTTGAAAATGATAGCAAACCGATTCTTGGCAACCGATTCTTCCAGAAATTAATAATGAAACCTTAAAAACCTTTGGTTATTCCAACAACTTAAAACAAAAAGAAATGAAACATTTCCTATAGCGTCTCCCATTCTCCCTCCACACGCCTGCCAGGGAACAGCTGTGTCTATTTAAAATTGATTTTGATCTCCCAGGAAGGATCTGGTTTCTCTGTACAAGGAGCTGCTGCCTCGAGATGTCATGTGCAGTTCTGAGAAGGTGTTGGGGTTCAGCTGACTCTGCTGTAATTCTAACAGAAGATCAGCAGAAGCCAGTCTGCCCTCGGGGATGTAGGTGACATGACACTTTAGCTGACATCGATGTGGGCTGGGATGTTCTGCTGCCTCAGGAATCAGTAGATTGAATCATTGTTCCTCGTTCCTCACTCCCTCCTGCTAATAGTATCACCCATGCTGCCCTTTGCCTGTTCCTGTCTCTAGTGTAGGCTGAGTGAGTAGCTGTCCCTGTGCCACTGATGTTAGGGTTGGCAGTGTGTCTCGCCTTGGCCACTGGAGTGTTAGTGGACTTGCAGGAAGCAGGGACCTTGAATGAATTTGCACAGTTGGGCTTGGCCTTTTCTGCTTTGTGATGTCATGAGGGGAGCATGTCCTAGGTCACTGCCTCATTAGTTAGGCTCAATCCTCAAATGAAGACATATGGAGCAAACCTGAGCCAGACCTACGGCCTGGAGTAAGACCCAGCCAAACCATAACTATGGCCACATCACACCAATGCCCATATTCATGAATGAGAAAAACGAATATTGCTGTAAGCCACTGAGATTCTGAGGCTGTTTGTTACAAGGCAAAAACTGACCAATACGTTATTGAAACGAGCACCTTGACTTGAGGGTGTCATTCTGCCTCTGTTGGTTTGCGAGGCCTACCATAACAAAGTTCCACAGTCTGAGTGGCTTAAACAACAGGAATGTATTTTCTCATGGTTCTAGAGGCTGGAAATCCAAGATAAGGAGTTGGTGGGGTTGGTTCCAAGGGAGGGGGGCCATCTCAGCTCCAGAGCTCCCTCCAGGCTTCAGGGGCAATCATGCTGTCTGCCAGCTTTTCCCTCCACCCAATCCTGACTCCCTTGCTCCCTTACACATCTAGCTCCCTGGAGCACTCCCCAGTGCACTGTCTGCACACAGGGATGAGGGCTAAGGTGAGCTGGTGGCTGGCACACGGGGAGTGCTCATGTGCGCTAGTTGTAATCACCACTATCACTTGCTTACTTGTTCATTCATTGGTCCACCACTCATTTGCTCAGGCCACGCTTATAGGAAGCAGGCTAGTGCATTAGCTAAGAGCTCAATCTTGCCTCTGGAACTGACGATCTGGGGCCAAGTCCCTGGTGGACCTCCACCAGGTCTGCAACCTTGGGTAAGGAACTTCTCTGTGCTTCATTATCTCATCTGTGAAATCGCTGCAATAATAGTTTCTCATAGGATTGTTGTGAAGATTAAATGAGTTGATGAGCATAAAGGGTTTAAAACTGTACCGTGCTCGAAGCATGTGCTTGTAAATATTTGTCCCCGCTTCTGCTGGGCTGTGCATCGTGTGCTAGAATGCAGGAATGGAGAGACTCAATCTCTGCCCTTGCAGTGCTCAAGGTCTAGTGGCCAAGAAAGGTAAGTAAACATTCACATGGGGCAGAGCTTAATTCTGTGCCCCTTTAATAGCATGTTTTTCAAGAAAGTCATTGACTGATTCAACTTCACATAATAAAGATCCATTAAAAACAGAAACCGCATGTATTTTTTTCCTCTCAAGAAAATTCTTACGATTAAAAAAAACTTTAGAGACCAGTTCAAAATATGAGTCCTAAATTTCTTTTCAAAGTCTAGGTTGGGTGTGCTCACCCCTCCCCCCTCCTATGACTGAGGCCAGAGGAGCTCTAAGCAGCATTGCTGGAGGCACTGGGGCCACAGAGCTGAGATGTTATGGGTCCCACTTGAAGGCTCCATTTCTCCAATGCCTGTCCACACATCCCAGATTTGGGAACAAGTCTTTGTAAAGGACAATCTCATCCTGTTGGTTGAGAACCTTCTTTGCCACATGGGGCCACTGACTCAAACTGCCATCAGGGTTTATGGAAGACAGAGTGAAAAATTCCCGAATGTTGGAGCTGGAAGAGTCAGTCCCTAAAGATCCCCCAGTTCAGCCCTCTCATTCTGTGGAGGAAGAGATTGAGGCTAAAATTGGGGAAGGGAACCACCCAAGATCGATTTTGCTCCAAGCCATGAGCTCTGGTTGATACCCACTTTAAGACCCTAAATCTTCAGTATCACCTGAAGAGGCAGAGAGAGCACAGAATTTGGAATCAGGCAGATCTGAGATGGGGTTCCTGTCACTTGGATAGAAAGTCATCATAGTTCCATGTAATTCTGGGCAAGTCATTGACCTCTCTGAGCTTCCGGTTTTTTTTTTTTGCTCATAAAATGGAGATGATCTGACATATTAACACATATGTGTTGAGCACCTAATATGTGTCAAATGCTATTCTAGGGGTTGTAGGTACAGCAGTGAAAAAAATAGACAAAGTGCCTGCCCTCATGGAGCTTACATTCTAGTCTGGGTGGTAATGGACAAAGAAACCTACCCAGAGAGTGTGTGTATAACGTGTGGGTGGGGGAAAGAAAGGACAGGAATGAAAGCCAGACAAAGAGGAAGAAGGGAGACTGGGAATAAAATAGGGCTTCAATTTTATATAAGGCAGTTGGAGAACCTGACTTTTGCAGTAAGGTGATGTGTTTGGGCAGAGATCTAAAGCATACATGAGAACAAGCCAGGTAGATGTCTACAGAAACAATGTTGCAGGTAACAGGAAACAGCTAGTACAAAGGCCCAAAGGTACGAGAGTCCTTAGCTTGTCTGAGAAACAGCAGGGCAGTCGTGTGGCTGGAGTGGAGTGAGGGGAGGTGTAACAGATCAGGCCAGAGAGAAATGAGACCAGATCTGGTCCCCATGGGGACTGTGAGGACTTGGAAGGACTCTGGCTCCCATTCTGAGTGAGGTGGGGAGCCACTGAACAATTTTGAGCAGGGGGGTGATATCAGGTGATTTAGGCTTTAAAATGCTCCCCTGACTGTTGTGTGGAAAAGGCTATGGGGGGACAAGAGCAGAGGCAGGAAGCCACTTAGGCAGCTATTGCTGTATCTAGTAAGATATGACAGTGGCTTGAAAGATGGTAGTGGGGTGGTGGGGTGAAGTGTGGTGAGAAGCAACTGGGTTCTAGATGGGTGTTGATGGCAGAGCCGCAGGTTTTGCTGACAGGTTGGCTGTGGAGAGAAAGAGGAGCCAAGGATGACCTGAAGGCTTTGGCTGTAAGCAGTTGGAGGAATGAAAAATTCACTTATTGAATGGGGAAGGTAGTGGGAGAAGCAGGTCTCGGAGTAGAGTGTATGCTAATTTTTAAGACGCAGGTTAGACATCCCAATGGAGATATTAAACGGGCAGCTGGATAGATGAGTGTGGAGTTTAGGGGGAGGGTTTGAGCTGGAAATACGAATTTGGAAGTTGTCAGCATCTAGGTGTTATTCAGAGGCGTAAGAATGGATGAAATCTCCTAACAAATGTACGTCGATGGAAAAGGGAAAGGCCCTGGGGTCCTCCAACATTTAGAGGTCAGGACATAAAGTGAAACAAGCAAAAAGGACAGAGAAGGAGCAATCAGAGAGGAAAAAGTCAGGTATGGACTCCCGAGAGCCATGGAGAGAAAGTGTTTGAAGGAGGCCTTGTTCAAACCTTTAGATAGACCCAGTAAGTGATGAAGGTTGGGGACTGACCAAGAATCTGGAATGCAAAGGTCATAGGTGACCCTGACAGGGGGCTTCACAGGGTGTTTGGGAGGGTTAGGTGGGCTGGCCTATGTAAAGCACCTAGCTTAAAACCTGGTGCACAGTAGGTGCTCATTAAACGTCAGTCCCCTTTCTCCTAATTCTTGCCTGTCATACAACTCGCCCAGCTCACAGCTGTCAGTCCCTTATTCTTAACCGCCCCCCCCCCCTCCCCACTGCCCGTCCAGTAATATCCATCACACGATTCTTCATTCTACATGGCAAGGCTATTAAAATATTTTAAAAACACATTCAACAGTGATGGTGAAAACTAAGCTGACTTCAACACAATTTAATTACCCTGGAAGACTCAGAGACAGTCAGTGAACTTGCAAATATCCCAAATAAAATGCCATGAAAAAGACGTCGGATCCCTGTAGCTATGAATCACAGTTGGTACTAATTATCCCTTACTTGGAAATTAAATGAGCAGGTTTTTTCCTCTGTTTGGCAAAAGGTCTACATGGTGTTCTAGAAAATAATAAAGCGAATGGACCCAGTATGAAAGGCAGCGGGTAGCCTCACACTGGGTCTCCTGCCACTTATTAATACCAGGGCATTGCATTAAATTAGAGAAGAGCTTTTCACAGGAACACTAAGAATCCCTGCCTGGCTGCCACATGAGAACCCTGGATTCTGCTCCTCACCCAGCAACACACCAGCCACTCAGTTTATTCCTGTTAATTCTGAATGAGATTATTAAGGCATGCTTAAAAAAAAAATTTTGGCATTAGCCAAATAGTATGCCTGTCCTAGTATTTCTAAGTATACTCATGAGATAGTGAAAACTATAATTTTGGAGCATTAATAGTTGTCAGGTATTGTACTAAGTATCTTCCATTCCTCTCCTCATTTTATCCTCTTGAAATTTAATTATTATCATAATTCTGTGAGGTCGGTATCATTAACAATGTTATAAGCTGAGGTTCCAAGAAATAAATTCCGAGGGTCACATAGTCAATAAGTGGCAGAGGTGGGATTTGAACCCCAGGAGGACTGATAGCAGAGCTGAAGCACTAAGCCTCTGTTCTGTGCTGCCTTCTAAGAAAAGAGTGATGGCTTAAGCGGAGCATTTAGGAGGCTCTGCTACAACATTTGAGTTGCGTTTTTATTAGGCATGCATTGGAGATTAAAACAAAAAAAGACAAAAAGTCTTAGTCCCTGTTCTCAATGAGTATATATTATACTCTCATAAAGTGGGAATGATAATACTTACCTGCCTATTTTGAGGGTCATTGTAAAGTTCGAGCAAATGAATGAATATAAAACCATCCTCTTTCCTAAGCAGAATAAAGCATATAACAGGAAGCTGATTTAAAAATATAAATTCATAGAACACATTAATATCAACACATTTTAAAGTGCCAAATCAAATTCTAATAAATGACCAAATTTACTACTCCAGCCTACATTTTAACTTGTTTATGAATGGACCAATTTTCCCCCAAATGCATTTTTGGTGGCACTTGACATAAATCTACTCTGCACTTATGACTTGATTCATTTAAGTTCTTTCCTTTTCAATTAAATAATCACCCAGAATTTAAAAAGACATATTTCCATTAGTAGACTCCCAAATAGATGACCTTTGAGTTCACAAGGGTTTATGTAAATTTTTCTGATTGCTTCTTATCTTCTTGTGTATCGCTTTCCCTAAAAATTCTGTCAGTTAGTGTATTTAAATTCTTTTCTCGTCTTCTCTTCGCACCACTATTTACAATAATGAGTCACAGCTGAAAGGGATTGAAATATCATGGGCTGCTTTTGAAACACGCCAGCAAGAAGGGTGCTTCGCAGTTGGGAGAGGCTCACGCGTGGTCAGGGCTAGGTTATCCTCTATGGGTGTGAAATGGAACTTGAAATTCCCATTAGTTATTTCCCAGAACTTGTCCAAGTTGTTTTTCATTTGGATACAACCTGATTGTCTGTATGAATAATTGCAAACATGTAGTAAATGCTCATATATTAAGANGAGAGGTGTCTAGACAGCACCTAAAATAAGAACTTTAAATCTTCAGCATTCAATGGCAGCATTCATGGAAACCAAGACCAGATGGCTTTTTAATTTTTAGCACTAATTAATTTATTGCATAGATGCCCTGAAAAAAATGGGATGAAGGTTGGTCTGAAAAAGAGCATGACTTGATAGATATATCCTCTTCAGAATGTTCCTTTCATTGGTCCATGCATCCACCATCAATGCATCCATCCGTCCATCCAGCCCTCCATCCACCTGCCCCTTCATCTATCCATGCATCCAACTACCTGCCCCTTCATCCATCCATCCATCTATCCATCCACCTGCCCCTTCATTCATCCATCCATCAATGCATCCATCCATTAATCTATCCATCCACCCAGCCATCCATTCATCCCTGCATCCATCTATCCGTTCATTCATTTACTTGTCCATCCATCCATCCATGTTTCCTTCCATCCTTCCACGCTAACTCAGACTTATTGTTTACTTTAAAACAAATTTTTTTTATTGTTTACTTTGTGTCATACACTGCAAAATGCTTGCCATGGATAACCTCTTTTCGTCCTCACCATAATCTATGAGATCCAATACTAATAATGTCTTTATTTTACAGATGAGGAAACTAAGGCTCAGAGGGGTTAAGTGATTATTCAAGTCACACAGATCACATGGGAAGGGTCACATATTCATCTCCCAACTCCAAGTCAAGTGCTCTTTTTCCTACCATTACTAACGTGGCTACCACAGGTAAGAATCTGAATTGTCGGGCCGGCCCGGTGGCGCACTGCTACAGTGCGCCGCTTGGGAGCGTGGTAGCGCTCCCGCCGAGGGTTCGGATCCCACATACAGACCGGTTCCTGCTCACTGGCTGAGCGAGGTGTGGGTGCAGCGCCGAGGGTTGCGATCCCGTTGCCGGTCCCGGTCTGGTACGGGCACGACACTGAGGGTTGCGATCCATTGCCGGTCACGAAAAAAAGACAAAAAAAGGAAAAAAAAAAGAATCTGAATTGTCAAAATTTCATAAGCTTAATATCTGAAAAGGGCAATGGCTACCCGCCCACCTAATGTTCATCTAACGGGATGAGTTTTTATTCATTTATGTGCCAGACACTATACTAAAGCCTGGAGATATAATGGTGAGCAAGAAATGCGCACGCATTGTCTTCCAGCCCACAAGCTTGTAGGTTGTCAGAGAGACAGATAATAGACAATTATTTAGTAACATTGTTCAGTGGCTTAAAAACATTAGATTTTTTAAATCAGATTCCTCAAAGATACATTACCAGCTCTTTAAGACTCTACCTCTTGACTGTCAGCTCTGTCCCCTCCTTTATTTGACCACTGCCATTGGCCTAGTTCAGGTACTGACTATGGTCACAGATTACGGTAACAGTCTCCTCACTGGTTCCCTGACTGCTTCCTCTACTTCTGTTTACTTCTCCCAATCAATTCAAATCCCACCTCACTGCCAGAGTGGCCTTCATGAGCTGTTATTTTAACCAGGCCTTTCTTTCTGCTGAACTCCTTCAATGGATCCTTAATACCTTTAGGATTAAATCCAAACTCCTTAGTGTGGCATAAAGGGTCCATCTGGACTCAGCCAATGCCTATCCGAACC
>NW_007731734.1:139111-140382 GCF_000696425.1 Galeopterus variegatus
TCCAAACTCCTTAGTGTGGCATAAAGGGTCCATCTGGACTCAGCCAATGCCTATCCGAACCCTCAGATGTGCCATAGCTCCCAGGCCTGCACCTTTCCACCTGTTGCTCACTCTGCACAAGCCCCTCACTTGGCTCCCTCCTCCTCCTCCATGCACTTGAGAGCCAGTTCCTTTCTGAAGTCTTGGCTGGACAGAGAGCGCCTTCCCTGTGCTCTCAGAGCATTCTGAAGCCGTTCCATCACGACTCTTCCTCCGTTATTCTGCAACTGTTAGTTGCATCCAGCAGGCTGAAAGCTCAGGGGACAGGGACAAGTGCCCGTCACCTTTGTGGCCTCAGTGCCTGAGCATCCAGCTTGGCCAGCAGTAGGTGTTCAGCAAACAGTGGTTGAATTAATGAGGGCAAAGCTCCATGTGGACAGAGATAACTTGTCTGGATTTGTAAGAAAGACAACTGTCTAATTCATGGCTGTTGTTGAAGCTCTGGGAGATGTGAAATTCAGCTTCCACATGCTATACACGACGAAACTAAGAGGGGGTGAGGTGGGGATGGTGTCAGGGGGTGGGGGGGCAAATTGACTTGCCTAAAGACACCCATCTAACTGGTGACTTGCTTCCATCCTGTTCAGCATTCACTTATTTTCTCCAAACAGGGAAAGTCCTTGTAGATTTTCTAGAGTCTCTTCAGAGTTTTTGAGATGCACACCCGAAATTATTCATTGAAAACTTTACCTCATGAAATCACTGCTGCTTGAAATATGAGCACATAGTTTTAGAGGAAAATCAAGTAAGATCAGTAAGAATGGTTGGACTGAGATAAATAGAATCTGATCTCGTAAACACCTTTAGCATTGATAACATATTTGTTTTAATTAAGATATTTTCTCTTAATTAAGAAGTTTTCTGTTTCAAGTGCTAGTTCCTGGTGCTCAATTTCTCCCTCGTTTCCTACCCCCTAAAAGCAACAACCTTGGGAGTAAAATATACTGTCCAACCTAAGTAAAAAAGCCTTCAGATAACAGAATGTGAAGATACCATTTGCCTGGTTTATAATATATTCGAACTTTGCTTGTTTTAAAGTTCTGACCTGTGCTCATTTAGTTTGGGTTTCAGTGTGTTTCTAATGCCTCCACTTTGCAGAAAACAGATTTATGGGAAAGCTTCAAGTAGATTCCCGAAAATGGACTCACTTTTTATAAAACTGCTTAATTTCTTTTTTTTTTTTTTTGTCTTTTGTCTTTTTTTTTTTCCGTGTCCGGCAACGGATCACAACC
>NW_007731734.1:141077-142297 GCF_000696425.1 Galeopterus variegatus
GGCCCCTTAATTTCTTTTTGATGAGCACACTATGCATCGTTCAGAATCGTTCAGCTAAATTTCCCTAAATACACATGGGGGCTTAAAAAAAGTGTGTGGGAAGCTCTATGCAGTTTAGAAGAAATGGGCTTACCGACCCCTAGGAGAGAGGAACTTAATGAATCAGAAGTGTATTGCTTGTCATGCATGAAATAGGACTTCAAACCTCTCCCCATCTGTCAGAGCTGACAAGCGCGGGAGGGGTTTGTTACATTTTCTGGTCAGTTACGTCACTGCCTGTGAAGGGTTTCTACAGGTAAAACACTAGCTTTCTGAATGGCAGAGAACACTTTTTCTATTTCTTTGTTGTCTTGACTCAACAATGCCCAGAAGAGATCTAGGTATACAGTAAGTACTTAATGCTTACATAAATGCTTAGTCCAGTAGGTGTTTATGCTTATGTGAATAAATAATGATTCCAAGCCTGGAGCCTTTATTCTTCAGTCTCGCCACCCCCAGCATTTCCCGTTCCTCCTGTTTCTCTTCTCAGAGAAGGGACACTCATCTGGACCAAGGAAGTCACACCTGAAGCTCACACACATACTTCTTAGAGGCCCCTGCATGCTCTGCCAGGTCCTGGGCGTAGCTTTGTCACTGTAAAGACCAGGAATAGGCTCCCTGGGGCAGAGCTGCTGGGCTGAGAGCACAAGCAAACTGTGCTGGAAACTTTTATGTTCCTGCTTCCCAGGCGTGAGCTCGGAGCCCAAAGTCATACAGATCAGAGATCTGGGGAGAGGGAGGCATTATAGAGGGTCTCCTCCTGGGAGACTGGATTAAAAAGAAAACCTTTTGAAGCCTGGGGCTGTTTTCACCTAGGAAGGCTCAAGGAGCGGAGGATTGTCCAGCCCTTTCTCCTCTTTCCCTGGGTTCTGAACTCATGCCAGCACCTCCTGAGTCCCCTTCGTCTGACGGCTGGCCACATGAATGCACAGCCTTTGTACAGTGTGGACTCTGCATTGCTGATCTGCATCAAGAAATATGAAGCCCCCAATGCTCTATTGGCTCTCACTGAAATATCCTGTAAAGCGCCATGTTTAACTATAAAGTGTTACCTACTGAGTCATTGCAAAGTTTCCCACCCACCCATTAAATGATGAAAATGCTTTGGCCCGGTTTATAGATAGGGCTGATCACAGAGAGGCAGTGGGAGGGACATGAGAGGCACCTTCCCCAAAGCTGCA
>NW_007731734.1:143075-146821 GCF_000696425.1 Galeopterus variegatus
GGCTCTCACTGAAATATCCTGTAAAGCGCCATGTTTAACTATAAAGTGTTACCTACTGAGTGATTGCAAAGTTTCCCACCCACCCATTAAATGATGAAAATGATTTGGCCCGGTTTATAGATAGGGCTGATCACAGAGAGGCAGTGGGAGGGACATGAGAGGCACCTTCCCCAAAGCTGCCGGAGGCTGACTTCCCACAGCACTGGCGGGACCCTGTCACCCCAGGGGGCTGCTCCAGAGGCCTATATTACATTGGAATCGCGCCCCTCCAGACCATTTACACTGGAGCAGGTGGAGGCTCTTGGTTCAACTCCAGATGGAACAGTGACATTGAATTTACTGTTAGCACACTCTCTGGTGCCAACTGAACACAGCCCTGCCTCTCCTTTCCTACCAACCTCATTTCTTAGCTCCAGTTGTCAGGCCAGTTAGAGGGATGGATCATTTGATTAAGGGTAAATCTCCGTGGGATCCTGGTGGAGAGGAGGTACTGCTATTATCCCTGGCCTGGATTCTCATAGTCAGTAGTGTTCCCAATTCAAGCAGCACAAATGAAGGAAAAATGATGGCTGCCTTTACTGGGGGGAGGGGGGTGTCCTGTTCTCATGCTGGTTTCCTTAGCCTCTGACCAATTTTCCTGAAGACTTGCAAGGTTCACATAGTCTAGGTGCATATAGCCATTGATCCTACATGGGGTATTCAGACAAGCTTTGCCAAGAGAGATTAACCCCCCAAAGAGCCCATTTTCCTAAATTAGGGCAAAGCAAGAAACAGAGGTTTAAGAGTACTTAGCAATTTCTGCAGAGTGAATTCACTGAGCAGAGGACAGAGATTCAATACATGAAAAAGGTGAACAATTATGGGCAATAATAACTAGTTTCTTTCTCTTTGGTGTAATTATTGCACGAACACAGCATTATACTAGACCTTTTAACACTAGACCCAATTTTATTCTTCGACAGTAGTTTTAAAAAAAGCAGAAGCATTCTAAATAGTTAATTGTGCTCACAGTTCTTAGTTTTGAATTCTATGTACATTTTTGCAAGGTTATATTTGGTCTTGATTTTAAAAACAAACTCAAGGAAAAAGATCCAAGCAGAGAGAAGGATTTTTGTCATGCACAGGCCATGCGTGACAGAGTTAGTGTGGGAAGATCATTCAGTTGAGGTCAGGGTATTAGAAACTAGTTTGTATGCCAGCAATTGTTAAAAAGTTAAAATCCTAGGTTTATAGAGGACAGGCAGAAGCTGGAGATGAGGTATCCAGGTAGGTAGGCAGGCAAGGATTCAGAGGTCATGAGTAAGCAAGAGTTGTAAAATCCAGACATTCAGTCATTTAAAACAGAGGTGCAGCGGAGAAACATTCTGGAACCTTCACACATTCGTTGTGGGAATATAAGATTCTACAGTCACTTCGTAAAACAGTTTGGCAATTTCTCAAGATGCTAAACAAAGATATGACTTAGCAATTCTTTTATGTATTTATCCAGAGAAATGAAAACATACATCTACACAAAAACTTGTATATGAATATTCACAGCAGCATTATTCATAATAGTTAAAAAGTGGAAATAACCCAAATATCCATCAACTGATGAATGGATAAATAAAATATGCTACATCTGTACAATGGAATACTATTTGGCAATAAAAAGAAACAAAGAACTTATGCATGCTACAACAGTGACGAGCCCCAAAAACATGTTCAGTGAAATAAGCCAGACACAAAAGAACACCTATTGTATATTCCACTCACATGAAATGCCTTGAGCAAGTAAAACTATATGCACAAAAAGTAGAACAGTGGTTGTCTGAAGCTGGGGGGCGGGGAATTGGTGAGGTGGGGGGGAGGTTTAAATAGGTATGAGGTTTCTTTTTGGGGTGTGCAATGTTCTGAAGTCAGAGAGGACGCTGCACAAGTCTGTAGATACACTAAACATCATCGAAGTGTATACTTCAAATGGGTGAATTTTATAGTATGTAAAACATACCCCGATAAAGTGCTAAAAAACAAAACAATTGCAGAGCAATAACAAAACCTAGGGATGTGAGCCTGACTCTGAGGAGAGAGGAACCTGAGACAAGCATCCAGGACTTAACCAGAAAACCAATTTGAGGGTTCAGCTCCTAATTTGTCCCTGCCCTCTGGCTGCAGCTGCCAGGGCTGACAGTACTCTCCTATCTGATGGAATGATGGTTCCCAGGTGTCAATGACTTGTGATTTTAGACAGAAAATTTCCCAGACTGTGTAATGATGGGTATTATTGAGTATTTCAGTAAAAAAGAGGAGGGGGTGGTTTTGTGGTCAAGTTTGGAAACTTGCATTAAGTAAGTGTTTGTACTTCAGGACTTCTGAATCTGTGAATAATACAAAATCCAACATTTAAAATACCTTTTTTTCTATAGGGAGCAACTCTTATTGCTACACCAGAATTAGGAAAAAAGAAACACACACTATAATGGGGATAGCTTTAGAAAAACAAACCGGGCAGCTGTCAGAAGTTTATCTGGGACATGAGCAAATACTTGAGGATTTTCTGTGGCACATTTTGCAGCTCCTTCATTCAGCAAGCGTTCATTGAGTGACTCTGTGCCAGCTGACTGTGGATTGCTGGGGAAACCAGGGCTTATAAATGCCTTAGTTTTCCCAGGGCTAATGGAAATGTAAGACACATAGTAGGTCCACAATAAATGTTCGTGGCTGAACTGGTAAGAGTCTCATCTGGGAGACACTTTGGGCAGTTGTAGTTTTCTGTTGCTGGGAAACAAGCACCACAAACTTTGCAGCTTAAAGCCACACCCATTTACTATCACCCAGTGGGTCAGGAGTATGGGTACAGCCCAGATGGATTCTCTGCTCAGGGTATCACGAGGCTACAATAAATATGCCAGTGGGCTGTGTTCTCCTCTGGAGTTGGGATCCTCTTCCAAGCCCATGTGGTTGTTGGTAGTATTGGATTCTTTGTAGTTACAGGATTGAAGTCCTCAGCCTCTAAAGTCTACTTGCCACTACCTGTCATGTGACCCTCTCAACAGGAAGTTCAGATCACAGCTCTTTGTTTCCTCCCGGCCAGCAGGAGAATGTCTTTTGGTCTGAATCTCTTCCTGCAAGGCATGACTAGATCCTCTTTTAAAGGGCTCACCTGATTAGGTCAGGGCCATCCACAGTAATCTTGAAGTCAACTGATTAACTCAAAGTCAACTGATTAGGGACCTTAGCTACATCTCCAAAATCCCTTCAACTGCCACAGAATGTAACTTAATCACATGTTTAAAATCTCATCATATTCACGAGTCCTGCCACCCTCAACTGGGGGGGATTATACAGGTGTGTATACCAGGGGGTGAGAATCATGGAAGATGTTTTAGAATTCTATCGACCACAGGATACTAAGTATAATAGTGGAGAGAAGGAACTGGGATGGATCAGAAGAGAGGGCTTTTAACTGCTGAAAGAGGTGAGGTGACAGCTAGGACGGCTTCCTAGAGGGCGTGATTTTTAATAGATAGGGAAAGATTGTTGACTCGAAACAAAAACAAACAAAAAAATCACATTGAAACAACAGCCCCCCAAATCACGTTTTTAAGTTGAATGGCTTTTTAATATGAACATTTTATACTTGCATTACTAAACAATATTTTTAGGTTTTAAAAGAGAGGCTTGTACACGTTAAAAATATTCAAGCAGTTAAAAGGGTAATACATAAAGCCTGGCTCCAGGGGAAGGCAGGGAGGGGGAAGGGAGGT
>NW_007731734.1:147971-150705 GCF_000696425.1 Galeopterus variegatus
ATGGACAGGAATAAATAGATTTGATTGCTCAACAGGGAATGGAGTGGATGAGAGTTTAGTGTGAGGTGCTGAGGGGGACAAGTAACCATGGGGGACAAGTAACCAATGGTGACCCGCAAGCTTCTGGCTTAGGCATGGGGGTAGGGAACAGTGTCGTCCTCTGAGGTAAACCCAGAAAGAATGAGTTCACTGTGATAGCTTTGGGACATCTTTGTCAAAATGTTGACTATTTAAGCCAGGAGTTTAGAAGAGAGCCCATGATAGAAGCATCTTGTGAACGATTATTCTCAAAATGTGGTCTGGAGGAACATCTGACGGAATCTTTTGGAATATGTGCTCTTACTGGGCCCCACCATGGAGCTACTGAACCAGACTCTGGGAGCGATGCCAGGGAGCCTTCATTTGCAAATCACCCCGGATGATTCTTGTGCGTTGCCAAAGGATGGCCCCGTGGGGGTGTAACCTGGCCCCAGAGCCTCGTGTGATTGGAGGCACTTGGCAGAAGTGCTGACCAAATTCTAACTCTAGGTAAGTTCTCACTGGGTTAGGAGAACCCTCTGGCTGGAGGCCCTGGTGCTTGGAGCAGATATTCCCCACTTTGGCAGACTTCATATTTGCACAGGGAGCAGCCATCATCTGACTCTTCTGGCAGCTGTGGGTACGCTTTTGTCCTTCTGATTTGATAGCTTACCCTGGTCCTCCCGTGCCCACCGCTTAACAAACACGTCAGAGTGCCACTTGTGAGGCCTCTTCAATGATCCACAACACCGTCTTCCACAAATCCCCTCGGAGATGAGTTGTCTTAACCAAACACACTCCAGAGTGCTATGCAATCTAGTATTTGGCTTGCTGATCATTAAAGCAGCCGTCTCCTGCTTTCAACGAATCTCTGGAAGGCATTGCCATATGGACATGTGGGAAGAATTAAAGCTCTTTTATTAATAAACATTTACTGCAAGTGGCTGGAAAATAAACACAGGGTGTTCCTTGCACTTAGTAGGTGGTCAATGAATATGTGCAGAAATAGGTTGCAACTACCCACGCATCGTTTGCCATCCATAAGACTTGGGAGAAAGACATTGTGCTGAACATCTGCAGCTTCTTCAGAAACTGAAAACTTGATGGGAAAAAAGGCAGCCAGGGCATCAGAGGATTTCAGGATTGGCTTAGGATATCAGTGAGGATCCACCAAGATAGGTGTTAGAAACTATTACAACCTTGAAGAGACTACAGGTCTTTCAGAGCCAGTCTTGCAGTTTGCTAAGGTCTATGTAGTCAAATTTATTCAGGTGAGTCAAGCTATAGAATGGCCACAACTTTAAAACTAGTACCAATTACCCAGAGAATCAAAGACAACATACTTTTTGCACACTCCAGATATTTCAGATGGGTTTCCCTCCACTTCCCTTATTATTGAGATTTTGTCTCAGATGCTTTGACTCCTAGGCAATTGCTCACAACTAATTCACCCTTTTCCAAATTAGAAGTTAGTAGCATGGATAGCTCCAAATTAGCTGGAAGATTTCAATCTATTTGCCAAACAGAATGGCAGTTCTGTGTCCCCAAAGGAGGAGATGCTCACCTAAGAAAAGATTAAGATGTTACCACTTATCTGGTAAGTAGTTCTGTGCCTTTGATGGATCCATTCCCAGGGGGATGTAAATTAGGGAGCTCCTGGGGTTTTCAAAGGCTTTCCCTTTGGGGAGCCATTTTTCTTCAACGAGGAGGAATTTCAAGGGCTTTTTGAAAGTTTCAACATGGGAAAACTGCTGTCATCTTGTCCTGGTCCTGACTTGTTACTCCAGCTTCAGGAAAAGAGAAGTTTCCCCGTGCAGTCACTGTTCTGCATTTCATCACATGACCCACCCCTCCCCACATAGACGATTGGCCCAGGGGTGAGTACCTGACCCCAAAACAGCAAATCGAGCCAGTGTTGTGAAACAAGACTTCCAATCATTATTTCTTTTATTTTTCTCAGTCCTGGGTCTCTCATGTCCTTCCCAGCCCTCCTCAAATGTCTCTCTGGTCCTTCCATCTCTTACCAGCTGTGTCATTAGCTAGAGGTTACTGGGAAATCCCAGAGGGGATCCCCTCCTGGAGCATTCCTGTTTCATTGAGAGTTTTAAAAGGACTCACAGATTTAGCCACGCCCCTGCCCCAGCTGCTTGGACCAGTGAAGGACAACAGACTCAGGACAGCCAATCCATAGGCACAGGGTTGGAGAGTTTTTCCCAGGAAGGTTGATGGTGCTGGTGGAATCAAGCAGATGCTCCCCCTCATAGTGCAGTGCACCTGTGCAGAGGAGCTGGGGCAGTGAGGGTTCATGGGACTCTGGCATGGAGCGCCACAGACTTCTATTCCTAAGGGGCAGCATAATATCCTAGAGGCCAGAACTGCCTTAGGTACTGTCAGTCTTCCTGTTCCTGCCATTTATGATAGGAAACCTGGCTGTCGTGCTGCTGCTCACCCATTACCTCAGATAACTGGAGACAGCCAAACCCAATATAGAGCCTCTTCCCTCCCTGCCTTTTTTTCCTTCTCCTACTTCCTCTTCATCCTTGCTTCTCTCTTCTACCTCTTCTCCTCCTTCACATCATCATTACCACCACCACCAGCACCAACATCACCACCACCATCACCATCACCACCACAACCACCATAATCACCACCACCACCATGACACCATGACCACCATCACCATCACCACCACCATCACCACCACCATGACCACCAT
>NW_007731735.1:0-30616 GCF_000696425.1 Galeopterus variegatus
AAAAAAAATACATAAAATCTAGCAAGATGGTAGATTTTAATACAATCATATAAGTAATTACTTTAAATTTAAATGGTCTTATCCTGCAATGAAAAGACAGAGATTGTCAAACACGTTATGAAAGCAAGACTCAACTATATGGTGCCTACAAGAAACCCACTTTGAATACAAAGAAATAGGTAAGTTAAAAGTAAAAGAATGGGAAAAGATATGATATGCAAACACTTATTAAAAGAGAGTTGGAATATTTATATTAATATCAGACAATATAAACTCAGAACCAAATATACTATCAGGAATAAAATGGGACATTTTAATAATGATAAAGTGGTCACACTCACCAAGAAGATATAACAATACTAAATCTTTATGTGCTAAACAACAAAACTTCAAAACATACGAAGTAAACACTGGCAGAAATAAAAGAAATAAATCCACAATAATAGCTGGAGACTGCAATATTCTTCCTCCAGTGACTGAAAGAACAAGAAGACAATATTACCAAGGATACAGAAGACCTGAACACTAAATCATCTTGACAGTTACAGAACACTCCATCCAACAACAGCAGAATACATATTCTTTTAAATGCACAAGGCACTCACTAAGATAGACCATATAGTGGGTCAAATCTAAACCTTACCAAATTTAAAATGACTGAAGTCATAAAACATATTCTCAGACCAGAGCTCACACAAATATTAACTCAAAATGGATTATAGCTCTAAGTTTAAAACTAAAAATTATTCAACTTCTAGAAGAAAACATGAGAAAATCTTTGAGACTTTGAGTTAGGCAAAGATTTCTCAGATATGACACCAAAAGTTTGATTCATAGAAGAAAAACTAAAAAACTGGACTTTATCAAGTTAAAAACTTCTGTTCAAAAAATGTTAAGAGGGGCCGGCCCCATGGCGCACTCGGGAGAGTGCGGTGCTGGGAGCACAGTGGCGCTCCCGCCACAGGTTCAGATCCTATATAAGGATGACCGGTGCGCTCACTGGCTGAGCGCGGTGCGGGCGACACCAAACCAAGGGTTGCGATCCCCTTACCGGTCAAAAAAAGACAAAAAAAAAAAAAAAAAATCTTAAGTTGAGCCATCATAGAAGTTGCAGACCATCTCTAATTATGGAATAAAATAAAAATACACAAAATGCTGAAATAAAATACACACCAAAAAAGGGGGAATGGGAAGCCTTCTAGTAGAATTCCAACTACAAACTATAGATGGAATGATGAAGTTAGAAAACTCAGCATTTGGCAAGCATTAGAGTAAAAATGGTTTGGAGCAAAAATCATCAGTGATTGTCAAAACTAAGATCAAAGTATGAGGAAAAACAGGATACTTATATAGTTTCAAAGTACCTGCTACAAAATGAAAAACAGTAACTTGTACAAAAGGAAAAATAGTAGAAAAACCTAGCCAATACCTTAATCAAATGATGAAAAATTAACATCATCAGTAATGAGACAGATATTATACACCTCCTGATGTGATGTACTGAGCACACAAATACAAAAGGAAAAAGAAAAACACTGGTAGAGAAACATATAGGTTATGAGACCTTTATCATACTAAAAATATTATTAAAATATTATTACACTATAATTAGACATTAATAATTTAAATTATACTATTAAAATATGACTAAAACCATATTGAAAAACAGGTAAAACTAAACCATGAATAAAAAGGTGATTATCATAAAAATCAGGATAAGTTACTCTCAGGTAGGAGGGAGTTGTATTTGAGAAGCAGCAGGTGACAAACTTTTACAAGGGCATGGCTAGAGTCTATCCCCTTTCATGAGATTGGACTAGAAGGGTATTCACCTTACAATAATTAAGTTTTACACTTTTATTGTGTGTGTATTAAGATTGTGATATATTCAATAATACATGATAATTAAATACTGTTTGATCCTGGATTGGAACCTAGATGAAAAAAACAAAACAAAAACAGCTAGGACATTACTGGAGCAATTGGATGTATCTGATAAATTACTTCTATCCAAAATATCTAAAGAGTTCTTATAATTCAATTTTTAAAGGTCTTATTTATTTTTTTTAAAAAGGCCAAAAGATCAGAACAGACACCATCTGTGATATTGTGATATAAAAATTATATATTTGCTCTTTACCCCCAGTTCATGGCACAGAGCTCCTAAAACCCTGGTAATTCGTGGTAGGAGAATCTTTTGATATCTGGTCTTTGTCCCCATTCCTGACACAAGAGTTTCTGAGGCCCTTGGAATCTCCAGAGTAGTAAGAGTGTCTTTTTGTATGCTAATGAGATGACTGGTAACTAGGGTCACCCAGACAGCTTCAAGATGGGGGGTAGTCACCAGAAAGACCAAGGCATTTTTAGAGGGTTGGTCAATCCAGCCACAGAGGCCTCTGGGGAAGGGAGAGGGGCTGGAGATTGAGCTAATCACCAATGTCCAATTATTAAATCAACCACACCTTCTTAATGAAGACCCTATAAAACCTCATAAACTATGGGGTTCGAAGAGCTTTCCAGCTAGTGAACATTTCCATACTCTCGGAGAGTAATGCATCCCAAATCCCTGGGGACAGAAGTTCCTATGCTCCTGACCCTTCCAGACCTCCCTCTATGTTCTCTTCATCTGGTTGTTTATTTGTAACCTTTATAATACCCTTTATAATAAACCAGTAGATGTGAATAAAGTGTTGCCCTGAGTTCTGTGAGCTATTATAGCAAATTATTAAACCTGAGGAGGTGGTTGTGGAAACCCCAAACTTGTAGCCAAGGTAGACAAAGTGTGGGTACCATGGGTACCAAATACTTGTCACTGGTGATGGAAATAAGGGGCAGTCTATTGGGACTGAGCCCTTAACTTTGGGGGTCTATACTAACTCTGGGCAGTATTAGATCTGAATTAAACAACAGGACACCTAGTTGGTTCCTGGAGAGATGAAGAATTGGTTGGTGTGGGGAAAAAAACCCACACACCCTCTTGAATTAGAAGTGCTGTGAGTACAGAAACAGTTTTTCTTTTTCCACCAAAGAAGGTACATGTATGGCAAATAAACCCTTGAAAAGATATATCATTAATCATTAGAAAAATGTAAATAAAAACTACAATGAAAAACCTCTACACACCCACTGGACTAGGTATAATTTAAAAAATCAAAAAATAAAAACCTGACAATACCAAGTGCTGACAGGATGTAACTGGACCTTTCATAGCCTGCTGGTGGAATTGAACAACAATATGGCTGCTTCTTATAAAGTTGAACATATATGACTCAACAATCCTACTCTTAGGTATTTTACCTCTCAAAATAAAAACTAATGATCACAGAAAAACTGAATGAATGTTTATAGTGGTTTTATTTGTAATCACAAAACTGAAAACAACTCACAATGTTCCTCAAGTGGGGAATGGACAAACAAACTGATACATCTATATAACACTTCTCACCAATAAATACAAAAGAACTACCAATATGTGCAGTAACCTGGATGAATCTCAAATGAATATGTGAAAGAAGCCAGATTTAAAATGCCTCATACTTATATGACATTTTCAAAATGGCAAAACAGTATGGATGTAAGGCAGATCAGTAGTTGTCAGGGGCTGGAGATGGAGAAGGAGTAGATTACGGAAGAGCATGGGGGAAATCGGAAGGTGACAGGCTGTCTCCTGATTTTTTGATTGTGATAGCAGTTTCATAACTCTTTTTGTCAGAATTCACAGAACTATACACTAAAATGGATGGATTTCACTACATGTAAATTACAGCCTAATTTTTTAAAGTAAAGGAAAAGTTATACATTTTTAACACACTTCAAGCTACCACATTTAAGAACAAACTAGGCTTCCTTAAAGTTTTTTTTATCTGATATACACTGGCAACCTTTCCTCCACACCAAAAATACATTGACACTGCTGCCAGTGAAAATAAAAATGACTACAATATATATAGTGTGGCAAGGTCCAAAATAAATCTTTATGGTCTGATTCTCTGTAAGCACTCTAAAGGTCTATATTCTACAGGATTGGGGTGAGGCTGTGTACCCTTCAAAGTTTCCACACTTTATTTAAACAATATAAAGTATGGTATGAATCAACTCTCCTACTGGGAAACTGGAATCACTTGTTGTAGAAGGGAAACTGTGACAAAATTGTTTAGATTTATATTCCATTTTAGGGCTTCATTCTACCCTACAATAAGACATACTTTCACACAAAAAGAGTGGAAGAGAAAAAGAGAGAGAAAGAAACAGAGAGATATGTTATTAGGAAAAGAAAGATAACTGATTCATGTATCAAAACCAAATCAGGCATTAAAAAATAATTATAACATACCATAGAAAACAGACTCAAACTTTAATTCAAAAATGTGTAGGATTAACTAGTATTCATTAAATTTCCTTTTGATAATGTGACAAAAACTTCTTAAGTACAAAAAGTTCTACTTATTCAAAGGAATTAACAAAGAGTGATATATTAATGAGGAAATTTAAAAGAGATTAATATCTTAAAAAAGAATGTAGCCAAACTCCTGGAACTGAAGAATTCATTCAGTGAAATAAAAAACACAACCAAGAGTTTAAGCAGCAGGTTAGAATAAGCAGAAGAAAGAATTTCAGATCTCAAACATGGTCTCTTCGAAATAACTGAGGTGAACAAAAAAAAAAGAAAAAAGAATTTTAAAAAATGAAGAAAATCTAAGAAAGCTAGCAGACAAACTTAAGCATATAAACATCTGAATCACGGGTGTTCCAGAAGGGGAGTAGAAAGGAAAAGGCATTGAAACCTATTCAATGAAACAATAATGGAAAACTTCCCAGGTATATGGAGATACATGGACCTTCAGATCCAAGTGGCTCAAAGATCCCCAAAGATATTTAATCCAAAAAAATCCTTACCAAAACACATTATAGTCAAACCGGCAAAGCTCAAAGATAAAAAGAGAATTCTAAATGCAGCAAGAGAAAAGGGTCATATCACTATAGGGAGTCCCCATCAGGCTAATAGCAGACTTCTCAACTGAAACTCCACAGGCCAGAAGAAAATGGGATGATAAATTCAAAATACTAAAAGAAAAACTGCCAGCCAAGAATACTATACCTAGCAAGGCTATCCTTCAGAAATGAAGAAGAAATAGGGTATTTCCCAGACAAACAGAAACCTTGGGAGTTCACCAAAACACAACCAGCCCTGCAAGAAATTCTCAAGGGAGTCCTGCACATAGAACCCGAAAAAGGATAATTGCATAAATACACAATAAAGAACAAAACCCACTGGTAAAACAAAAATGCAAATGAGAAAGAAAAAGAAACTAAATCTAACACCTAGAAAAACCAACACACACTGAAGATGAATAATACAAGGGGAAGAAAGGAACAAAAGATGTTTAAAATATTTAAACAAAAAAGTGATAAAATGCCAGAAGTAAGAAAATACCTTTTAATAACAACCCTACATGTAAACGGATTAAACTCCCGACATAAAAGAAACAGACTGACTAATTGGATTAAAAAACTAGACCCAATTATATGTGGTCTATAAGAGACTCACCCCACCTATAAAGACATACACAGACTAACAGTGAAAGGATGGAAAAAGATATACCAGACACACAAAAATGGAAAACAAAAAGGAGGAGTAGCTATTCTTATCTTTATCAGATAAAACAGACTTAAACCAAAAACCATAAAAACAGAGAAGGCCACTATATAAAGATAAAGGGATGTATCCAGAAAGAAGACATAACAATCACAAATATGTATGTACCGAATACTGGAGCACCAAGATACGTAAGACAAACACTATTAAACCTATAGAAAGAGATAAACCCCAATACAATAATGGTGGGGGACCTAACACCCCTCTCTCAGCAATGGACATATAATCTAGGCAACAAATCAACAGAGAAACACAGGATTTTAACTACACCCTAACCAACTGAACCTGGCAGATGTCTACAGAACATTTCATCCAACAACTACATAATATGCATTCTTTTTATAAACACATGGAATATTCTCCAGGATCAACCATATATTAGGTCACATACTAAGTTTCAACAAATTTTAAAAAATCAAAATCATTTCAAATATCTTCTCAGACCATAACAGATTAAAACTGGAAATCAATAACAAGTGAAACTCTGAAAACTATACAAATACATGAAAATTAAAAAGCAGGCTCCTGAATAACCTATGCATGAAGAAATTAAGCAGGAAATCAAAAAATTTTTTAAAACTAATGAAAATAAAGACACATTATACCAAAACCTGTTGGATACTACAAAAGCAGTACTGAGAAGGAAATTTATTGCAATAAATGCTTATATCAAAAGAATAGAAAGACAAGACTTCCAATAAACAACCTAACGTTACACCTCAAAGAACTATAAAAACAAGAACAGTCCAATCCCAAAAGAAGAAGAAAGAAATAATTAAGATCAGAGCAGAACAATGAAAGAGACCCAAAAAACAATACAAAAGATTAATGAAACAAAAAGTTGGTTTTTTGAGAAGATAAACAAAACCATCAGCTAGGTTAACAAAAAAAAAAAAAAAAAAGAAGAGAGAAGATCCAAATAAAAAATCAGAAACAAAAAAGAAACATGACAACTGATACCACAGAAATATAAAGAATCATTAGAGACTATTATAAACAACTCTACGCCAACAAATTTGAAAACCTGGAGGAAATGGATAAATTTCTGGATACATACAAACTACCAAGAGAAGATCCAAATAAGAAAAAATCAGAAACAAAAAAGAAACATGACAACTGATACCACAGAAATATAAAGAATCATTAGAGACTATTATAAACAACTCTACACCAACAAATTTGAAAACCTGGAGGAAATGGATAAATTTCTGGATACATACAAACTACCAAGACTAAACCAAGAGAAACAGAAAACCAGAAATGACCAATAACAAGTAATGAAATTGAAGCAGTAATCAGCAGTCTCCCAACAAAGAAAAGCCCAGGACCAGATGACTTTATTGCTGAATTACCAAACCTTTATAGATGAATTAATACTAATTGTCATCAAACTATTCTAAAAAAAACTGAAATAGAAACCACTCTCAGAAACTCATTCTAGGAGATCAGCAACACCCTGATACCAAAACTACACAAAGATACAACAAAAAAAGAAAACTATAGGCCAATATCTCTGACTTACATAGATGCAAAAATCCTCAACAAAATATTAGCAATCAGAATACGGCAATACATGATTAAGTGGGATTCATCCCAGGGATGCAATGATGGTTCAACATACACAAGTCAATAAATGTACAATATCACATTAACAAAATCAAGGACAAAAACCATATGATTATTTCAATAGATGTAGGAAAAAGCTTTTAAAAAAATTCAACATCTCTTCATGATAAAGGCTCTCAGCAAATTAGGCACAAGAGAAAATATCTCAACACAATGAAAGCCATATACTACAAACCTACCACCAATATCATCCTGAATGAACAGGATCAAGATAAGGATGCCCTCTCTCACCACTCCTATTTAACATAGTATTAGAAGTACTAGCCAGAGCAATCAGGCAAGAGAAAGAAATAAAGGGCATCCAGACTGGAAAAGATGGGGTCAAACTGTTCCTGGTTGCAGATGACATTATCTTATATATAGAAAAACTGAAAGAGTCTACAAAAAAACTCTTAGAGCTTATAAACAATTTCAGTCATGTTTCAGCATACAAAATCAACATCCCCAAATCAGTAGCATTTTTATTCTCCAATAATAAACCATCAGAAAAAGAAATAAAGAAAGCAAGTGCATTTGCAATAGTCACCAAAAAAGTAAAATACCTAGGAATCAACTTAACCAACGAAGTAAAAGATCCCTACAACCAGACTAGTACAAATCACTGCTGAAAGAAATTAAATAGGCCACAAAAAGGTGGAAAGACATTCCATGCTTTTGGACTCGAAGAATTAACATTGGGGAAATGTCCATACTACCCAAAGTGATTTACAGATTTAATGCAATCCCTATCAAAATACCAATGACATTCTTCACAGAAACAGAAAAAAAACAATCCTAACATTTATATGGAACAAAAAAGGACCACTAATAGCCAAAGCAATCCGAAGCAAGAAAAATAAAGCCTGAAGCATAACACTATCTGACTTCAAATTATACTACAAAGCTATAGCAACCAAAATAGCATGGGACTGGAATAAAAACACTCAGATCAATAGAACAGAACAGAGAATCCAGAAATCAGCTCGCCTGAAGCATAACACTATCTGACTTCAAATTATACTACAAAGCTATAGCAACCAAAATAGAATGGGACTGGAATAAAAACACTCAGATCAATAGAACAGAACAGAGAATCCAGAAATCAGCTNAATAGTCACCAAAAAAGTAAAATACCTAGGAATCAACTTAACCAACGAAGTAAAAGATCCCTACAACCAGACTAGAACAAATCACTGCTGAAAGAAATTAAATAGGCCACAAAAAGGTGGAAAGACATTCCATGCTTTTGGACTCGAAGAATTAACATTGGGGAAATGTCCATACTACCCAAAGTGATTTACATATTTAATGCAATCCCTATCAAAATACCAATGACATTCTTCACAGAAACAGAAAAAAAACAATCCTAACATTTATATGGAACAAAAAAGGACCACTAATAGCCAAAGCAATCCGAAGCAAGAAAAATAAAGCCTGAAGCATAACACTATCTGACTTCAAATTATACTACAAAGCTATAGCAACCAAAATAGAATGGGACTGGAATAAAAACACTCAGATCAATAGAACAGAACAGAGAATCCAGAAATCAGCTCACAAACTTACACTCAACTGACCTTTGACAAAGGCAACAAAAACATACTTTGGCGAAGACTCCCTCTTCAATGAATGGTGCTGGGAAAACTGGACATCCATATGCAAAGGAATGAAACTAGACCCGTACCTCTTGCCATATGCCAAAATCAACTCAAAATGGATTAAAGACTTAAGGATAGGACCTGAAACTATAAAACAACTAAAAGAAAACTTAGGTGAAACACTTCAGGAAGTAGAACTGGGCAAAGACTTTATCAATAAGACCCCAAAAGCACAAGCAACAACAACAAAATAAACAAATGAGATTATATCAAACTAAAAAGCTTCTGCACAGCAAAGTAAACAATCAACAGAATAAAAAGACAACCTACAGAATGGGAGAAAATATTGGTAAACTATATATCCAACAAGGGATTAATATCCAGAATATATAAGGAACTCAAACAACTTCACAGTAAAAAAACAAAGAATACAATTAAAAAATGGGTAAAGGAGCTGAATAGACATTTTTCAAAGGAAGACATACAAATGCTCAACAGGTACATGAAAAAATGCTCAACATCACTAATCAAATCATCAGGGAAATGAAAATCAAAACCTCACTGAGATACCATCTCACCCCAGTGAGACTTGCTATTATCAAAAAGACTGAGAACAACAAATGCTGGTGAGGACATGGATAAAGAACTCTTTTATACCGTTGGTAGGACTGTGACTTAATACAGCCATTATGAATAACAGAAAGAAAGAAGGCAAGAAAGCAAGCAAGCAAGAAACAAAGACCACCATATTATGGTGAACTTTCAGAAGGAAAGAACAGACCTATGGTTACTAGAGGAGCAAAGGAGGAGTCAGAAGGGGTTAGGGAGAAATTGGGTAAGGGACACAAAAAATAATTATGATGTGTTATAATGAACATGCTAATAATATTGATTTGATCATCACATATTGTACACAAATACTGACAGTCAACATGGTACCCTAAAAATATGTATGACCAATTATATTTCAATTAAAAAACAAAATAAAATGAAATGAAATACCAGCAGTGGGAGGTGGAACAATATTAAATCTTCCAATCCATGAACAAAGGATGTCTTTCCATTTACTTAGGTCTTTAATTTCTTTCAATACTATTTTGTAATTTTCAATGTATAAGGCTTGTATTAATGTTAAATTTATTCCTAAATATTTTATTCTTTTTGATGCTACTGTAAATGGAATTGTTTTCTCAATTTCATTTTCAATTTGTTCATTGCTCATTAATAGAACTACAACTGATTTTTGATACTGATTTTATTAACCATTTTTAATAAAACCTTCTTGTTATAATTTCAAACATATCAGAACCAATTTATAAAGAAAAAGAAATAACTTGAAACTTCAATCAAATCTTTACTTCAAATATTATGTTAAATTGAAATGCAGTTTTTATATCCAACTATTATTTGTCAACTAAAAATAAAATTTAAAAAAAATTTTAAATAAAAAAATGTATCTGAATGCTGACTACATACTAATTATTCTTTAGGCACTAATTAAAGCTAAAGTGTTGCTTAGCAACCAATGCTGAACAAGCAAAATAATACCAGCAAAATACTATTTTTAAAGATATAACACACTTTTTTTGGTTTTTTATAGATTATATTTACCTCAAAGCCAAGTCTATCCTTTTCTTTCCAAAAACAAAAATGTGTTACTTTCTTATCCCAGAATTCATCTGGCTTCACTACACAAACCAGGGATACCTCGGCTGGAACGACATTCTATAAATACAGAAAAAGAATTACAAATTATACATGTAAAATAAATAATTTACTAAATTTATAAATTACTGTATAGTCATAATTAGGCCAAGTAGGAGAACTTTGGGTAATAATCTAAAAAATAAATTAGAAGAATTCTCCAAATTTCAAAACATACATGGCAATAAAGAAATACTTGAAAGACAAGCTGATTCAGAAAAGATTTCAAATAAACCATGTAATATAGATAGTACATGTGAATTAGTTTTTGTTTAATGAATCTCTCTACTAGGAATATGTTTAGATTAAACTGTAAATCTTAATTTTTAGTTTAGAAATTATTAAATTTGGTTTTTCTATGATATGAAAATAATTTTTCTAACACAATCATCTTGGAGAATTTCCTCAAAAGATGTAAAATCAATTTTCTCACAAAATAAGTTTGTCATCAGCCAACATACAAAGAGTCCAAGATTCTGCATAATAATCATTAACTTGAAGAGGAGGACAAAGAGCTAATCTTGACAAATACAATTTCACATTTACTAGATATGGTTATTTATAATACCTAAAGAAGAATGAAAATTAACATTTGAGTTAGTAAATATTTCATGTATATTTTATCAGCATGTCCCATAGAGTCTAACTTCAAAATATATCCTAAATCTAGCCATTTCCACCACTTGCGTTGCTAGCATCACTAAAGTAGCCATTCTGGAATATCCTCATGACAGGCTTCCTGCTTGACATTCTCTTGTGCTCAGGAGAAAATTTAATCCTCTTACCAAGGCCTATAAGGCCCTCCATGCACGCTCAGGCCCCTGAAGACCTCTCAGACCTCATCTCATACCTCTCCCTTCCTCGCTCACTCCTCTCCTACAGCCACCTTCTTGTGCTCTGGAATATAACAAGCCTGTTTCCACCTCAGGACTTTGCCCATACCGCTTCCTCTGTCTGGAAAGTTCTTTGTCTTATACCTAGGAGTGCTCCCTCAGTTTATTTAAGATTCTATTCAAGTATCCCCTCTTCAGAGAGGCCTTCCCTGTCCACCCTATCTAAAGTGATACCATCTGACTCAGCCTCTTTTTACTGCTGTATTTTTCTTCATAGCATTTATCACCACCTGATATGACATTTATTAATGTGCTTAATTGCTTACTGTCTGATTCAAGTAGAACATAAGCTTCATAACGGCAGGTATCTTAACTGTCATGTCATCCCTGTATTTCCAGTGCCCATGACAGTGTCTGACATACAGAACATACTCTATAAATATTTGTTAAATAAATGAATCCTCATTAACTAGCATATCTCATTCTCCCAATTTTAGAGAAGAGTAATTCAAACTTCAGAGAACTAAAGTAACTTGCATAAGATAACAGAGTTAAAAAATCATGGAGCTAAAGAAAAAAAAAAAATAGAACTAGAGCTAGAATAGAAAACAGGTCTGCCTGATTCTGAAGTTCTACCACATCATTTCATAGTTCTAGACCAGAGGTGAGTAAATTCTTTCTAAAAGGTCCACCAGACAATAAATATTTTAGGCATTGCAGGCCATACAGTTTCAGCTGCATGACTTAATTCTGTCAAAGTAGTGTGAAAGTAGCAATAGGCAACATGTACATGGATAGGCATGGGTGAGTTCCAATAAAACTCTATTTATAAACTCAAGGGCCCAAACTCTGTTCTAGACCATAAATGGTGGCACAAAATAATAAGAATTGTCATTGTTATTACCATTATTTTTAGGGTAAAATAGAAAAACTTTCAATGTAAGTATGTCTTTGGGCACATCAGAAATCTAAGACCCCCCGAGATGCATGGGTTGTGACTAAGTAAGTAAAATAAATTCAGTGGTGTCAAAACTTTTATCCAAGGGGCTGGAAAATTTAGGGTAGATCTGAGAGTCATTCATATATTGACTTGTGGAAAATTATTTAAAAATCATTGAATATGAAAACTGTGAGAAACAGCGAAACCAAGCCTCTCATTATACAAAACACTAGTTATAGGCAGAGCCAGCACTAGGGTCTGGGCTACCAAACAACAGGTATCTTTTGAGATAAAAGCAACGAGTGACTTTGTATGTAGAAACTGTTTGACTACGAGAAAACAGGCCATTGCAACTTCTGAAAATGTTAACTACCAATAAATCCAAAAGTTGTTAAAATACCTATCAGAAAAGTAATTGCAAGAAGGGATTAAATCATCCATTGATTGTTCTTCAAAACTGCCACTGATCAAAGTCCAGTTCAAACAGCAAGTCCCAAACAGCTCATCTGTGACACAGTTGAATGACAGGATGAAAGGAAGAGCACAGGTCATAATGAATGGATTTCTCACCTAATAGTTATTTTAACAACGTTTAAAGAAGGAGTTAATCTTCAAGGTTTGGAACATAAAAGTGCTGGAAACATAATTGACAGAAAAAGTTATTATGTATTACCAGTCAATGTTCCCTTAAAAATTGATCCTCAAGAGGCTTTCTCCTTTCTAACCCAAAAGAGTGATTCTAATGATGGAAAGTTTAGATCAAACATTTAAAAAGAATGAGGCAATGGGTAGATGATTTGTGGACTACCTCAGATATGTGCCACTGGTAAACATATTATTTATAATGGATACAGCCAAAGCCTGGGACTTAGACTGCCAAGTTCCAATTTTAAGTTATTTAAAATTCTTGAGCTTCAGTTGACCTTTAGGGATAATAGAATCTACTTTGCAAGGTTGTATTGGCAAGGCCAAAATTAAATGACATAACTTATATTGTAAGTTTAGCACAGCACCTGAACAATTTTATGCACTAACTAAAACCTAAAATTACTACTTTGTTCCCACTCCTCAAATCTCTTTTTCCCAATTATCTTAAATAAATAATAAAACATAATCATTTTATTAAATTTTGAAATTATATTCCTTTCCACAGAACTCTAAAGCAGCTACCAATTATTTCTCAAATTCATTAAAAAGTCTTGATCTTACTTTCAATATCACTGACATTCACCTAAATGAACGCTCACTATCCCGTGTTAACTGCCAAATCGTATTTGCCCCAGCTTTCATCATATTTGCTTCATTTTTTAGTTATAACTAAGTCAGAGTCCCTGCCAGAAATGCCTTTTCACTTTCTTTCGCTTAAATTAGATATTCTCTTTTATTTAACTCAAATTTTATCTTCTCTAGAAGCTTTTCTAAGGAAAGCCAGGTACATGAGAGCAATCTTCCCCTTTCATTCAATCAAATACTTTCTTTTTCCATTTTGAATGATAATCTCTTCAATAACCTTGTTTACTGGGTATGTACTTCACGTCTGGGATCACAGAAGCATTCCATGTGGAGCACAAGGAAATATAAAGCACTAGACTGGGATCAGATCCCATAGACCTGGTAATCGTAGGAGTTTACTGAATGCTAATTTGCGAGCTGCTTAAGTCCCAAGGACACAGATGTTAAGTAAATTTCTTCTGGGCTATAAATAAATAATAACATCATCATGAATCCTGATACTTCTTGAAGGAAAGAGAGGACTAGAAGGGACAGACATACCAGAATGGCCTGGGAAGCTTTTTCAGACTAAACTTACCCGGTCCTACTCCCTACCTATATACCAGAACAGAGTGGGGAGGACGACACTGGCATCACAGCAGGCAGAAGCTCCTGTGGGTCCGATAATGTCTAACCTCGCACTTTTCGAATCATTGGTCTTGCTTAAATTACTTAAACATGACATATTATTTTCAATTATTTTATAAACCTTTGGAGTAGAGTTGAGATTTATTTTACTACTTAAATTCGAACCTACATAAATTGAATTTAAACAATCCGGTAGTGATATATGCATTTTCAGTACTAACTCATGGCTAAGAGCCTGGCCACAGTGCAAAAATGAAACGCGTTTGCCATTTTCACCATGATCGGTTCTTGTAAAATAAAAACCATTTCCTGATAGACAAAAACATAATTACCTGTAGCATTAAGACTACTGTTTTCACCACATTCCACTGTGATTTTCTGCCATCCACAATCACGGTAAATCCTCTAGCCTTACACTTTTCACTGAAACAAAACATTACAAAGTATTAAAACAAACTCCAAATTTTATTCTACATAATTCTAAATAAAGAAGGCTTAAAGCTTAATTGTATATGGAGTAGAATTAATCTTTTGGTTTGGTTTACTTTGTGAATAAATAAAATCAGAGTATTTTTTCAGTTTTCTCAAGCAATTTATTTTTCTTATCTCAGGAAATTTTAACAATTTACAAGCTAATTTGGCAAGAAAATTACTCTAAACACATGGAAAGTTAATGTCTTAAAAAAGGAAGAAATCGAAGCAATACTCAAGCACTCCCACTAGCCTCTCAATTTCTTCATCTGTAAAATGGGATCACAGTGAAGTAGGTAATGATTGCCACGTGCATTATGTACTTCTTGTCTTTTGGTCCTGCCAGAGGTATAAGATTTGTCAAGTGATAGTTTTAAGCAAACTATCACTTATAAATAAAGCAAGCTATTATTAAACCATTGGAAATGGGCTTTTTGGTGTTCTTTTGGGGAAATTTAATGAGGTGAAGTAGCACTTGCTGTACATAATGATCCAAAGCTTGAATACACCATGTCCAACCTACCTCTGCTCTCACTTTCACATTCTCAGTCACTTAACTAGCAAAATGATATCTTCAGTGCTGGAAAACTGTTATTGCTATATTATATGCAATTATTCAAGTACTTACTAAACACTTCCCAGAAGTCTACCCTAGTAAAATGCAGCTTCTGTATGGGAAATCGCCATTTTAAAGACCAAAACTATATAGCTATCATTATTAGTATTATTGTTTTACTTATTGACTTAATGCAAGGGTTTCAATTGCCCTGCCTCCAATACAGTGAAAGGAATTGCAGCTTTTCTTAGCAGAGTAAGTACTTGGTAGTGAAAGCTTTCACCACCCAAAGTTCTCCCAATTATATACATTATAGAAAAGGTAAACAACAGACCTTTTCCAGGGATTTAAACCCAACAGTCCAGAGAACTTTACTAGTCCTCCCCTACTCCCTCCAAGCATTCACGTTAGTCCCAAGAAGGTTTTTGGAGAAGTCATGTCCAGTTCTATTGAGAAACAGTAAGACCACAAGAATGAGGATGATATTGCTAAATCTGGAGGGGGAACAAGGCTCCTCTGCAGGCAGTGACAGAAACTGACCTTCCAAAGTAAATAGGAAGGTCACATAAGTGTTCACAGCAGCATAATTCATAATAGGCAAAGAGTAGAAACAATCCAAATGTCCATCAACTGATGAGTGGAAAAACAAAATGTGGCACAGCCACAGAATGAAATATTATTCAGCCATAAAAAAGAAGGAAGTACTGATTCATGCTACAACACAGATAAACCTTGAAAACATTATGCTAAGCAAAAGAAGCCAGACACAAAAGACCACATATTGTATGATTCCATTTATATAAAATGTTCAGAACAGGCAAACCCACAGAGACAGAAAGCAGATTAGTGGTTGTCAGGGGCTGGTGGGAGGGGAGAATGGAAAGTGACTGCTAATAGGTCCAGGGTTTCTCTTGGGCTGATGAAAATGCATTGAAATTGGGTGGTGTGACAGTTGTACAACCCTGTGAATATACCAAAAACTACTGAACTGTATACTTTAAAAGGGTGATTTTTGTAATATGTGAATTATATATCAATAAAAATTTTAAGTACTCTCTTTTTGGATTTGCACTACAAAATAAAATAT
This sequence comes from Galeopterus variegatus, assembly GCF_000696425.1. Lineage (NCBI taxonomy): Eukaryota > Metazoa > Chordata > Mammalia > Dermoptera > Cynocephalidae > Galeopterus > Galeopterus variegatus. Next base: position 16,311 of record NW_007731735.1, read on the forward strand.
TCATTAAGTATTCTTTGAAAAAAAAAGATGAGGCTATACAGTGAGCATTTCTGGGTTAGCAACAGCTTGAAAAGACTTGTGGAGAGAAGCAAATCTGACACCTCATTACTATTTACTAGAGGGAATTCCTAGTGTTTCCCATCAATAAGACATCTAGAAAGACCGCTGTGAGTTAGAGAGGATACAGCCAGGAGAGATCAGCCTGGGCAGGACAGCTGGCTATTGAGTGGTCTTCGGGGCTCTAGCAATGCATTACAGAAGTCTTCAGGCAGGGGAACTAAGACATAGAGCTATCGAATGGAGGCCTTCCCACCAAGACAAGGGTGACATTCCCATAATTTGGTACATTCTTGTCACCAACATCTACATCTCTGAGACACAGGTTACACAACCATTTATTAAATTTTACACAAACATTTATATTTCAAAGCACACTATAAATTAATCTGTGCATTAAGACTAAGAAAGTAATGAAACTTGCAAATACCATCTAGTGATCTTAAAGGAATAAAATACTTTAAATTATCTTTTAGAGTACTTAAAAACATCCTTAGTAATAATTTTCTCACAGTTTACTTACACAATGGAAATATACACAATCTAAGCATATTCTAAAATTACAAGATCAAGTGGTCTTTCAAGTACAGATGCTCCTCAACATATGATGGGATTAGTCCCAATAAACCCATTGTAATTTGAAAAAATCACATATCAAAAATGCATTTAATACACCTAATCTACTGAATATCATAGCTTACTTAGCCTAGCCTACCTTACATATGCTCAGAACACTTACATTAGCCTACGGTTGGGCAAAATCATCTAACACAAAGCAAATTTTATAATAAGTGTTTAATATCTCACAATTTATTGAATATAGTACATTGTATAGTATCAGTTGTTTACCCCTCGTGACTGCATGGCTGACTGGGAGCTGCCCAGCATCACAAGAAAGTATCATACTGCATATCACTAGCCCAGGAAAAGATCAAAATTCAAAATGCAAAGCATCATTTCTCTGAATGCGTACCTCTTTTCGCATCACCGTAAACTCAAAAAATCATAATTCAAAGCATCCTAAGTCGGGGACCATTTGTACTTGAAATAGTTTTTTTTAACTTCATTCCTACAAGTGTAGTGATAGTTTAAACTGCTTTTAACAACATACTTAGTTAGAAGCATGCCTTTATAAAGGGCATGTTGGAGGACCTTAAGTGCTATTATTAATAAATTACTATACTGCTGTTAACATGTTTATAAAGTCATGTGCCACATAATGACGTTTCAGTCAATGATGAACCACATATACTACAGTGGTCCCATAAAATTATAATGGAGCTGATATAATTATATTTCCTATTGCCTAGTGATGTCCTAGTGCAATTATTTTTTTATAAATTTAGTATAGCCTAAGTGTACAGTATTTATAAAGTCTACAGTAGTGTACAGTCATGTCCTAGACCTTCACATTACTCACCACTCACTCACTGACTCACTCAGAGAAACTTCCAATCCTGCAAGGTCCCCATGGTAAGTGCCCAATATAGGAGTACTATTTTTTATCTTTTATACCATATTTTTTTACTGTATCTTTTCTATGTTTAGATAAACAAATATTTACCATTGTGTTACAATTGCCTACAGCATTCAGTATAGTAATAAGCTGTAGCTGTACAGGTTATAACCTAGGTGTAATAGGCTATGCCATTCAGGCTTGTGTAAGTGCACTCTATGACGTTCACAGGATGAAATCACCTTATGCATTTCTCAGAATGTATCCCTGTCGTTAAGTGACACAACTGAATTATATTCTAAGAACAGTAACAAAAAAATATCTAAGGCCCCGCCTCCTTGTTCCTACTCCATTAGAGCCTTTCAAGGGTGCCCTGGCTGAGATAATGTGAAACAGGCAAGGCTCCTTAACAAGTTCATTCACTTTTGACTTAGAAAGGGATTGTCACAGATTTCCTAGGGTTAATATCCTGTAGCTCTTCACTAATTTCTTTGATTACAACTAAGGGCACTTTCTCTTCCACTTATAGAGTTCTGCTTACACTTACATAAGGCACTAATTTCACTTGGGCTTTTATTTATAATTACTTATTTACAATTCATCTTCATTAGATAACATGTTTCCAAAATGTGAGAATATTATCTTATTAAAATCTTGGCAGCTTCTACCACAGTGCTTTAAATACATAGGGCCTTTAAAAGCGTTAGACGATGCAAACACAACAATGGCTTTTCCTTCCCATTCAAAATTGAAGTCCTTATCATGGCCTACATGGTCCTCTGTGATCTGACCACTCTGCCAGCATTCTGCCTCTCGCTCAAACTGCTCCAGTCACACTAGCCTCCTTGCTGTTCTCACCTGCTAAATCTGCTCCTGCCTCAGGGCCTTTGCACCTACTGCTGTGCCCCTGTCTTTAATACTCTTTCACCAGATTATCTACAGGGCCTGCCCCTCACTCCGATCATCTCTGGTAAAATGTTACCTTATCATTTTGTAAAATATCACCATACATCCCCTTCCCACTACATCAATCTCCTGACTCTTCATGCTTTGTTTTCATAGTACTTGTGAATATTCCACATACTGTGTACTTATTTGGAATATTTGTCTGACCATTAGTAAGTAAGGTTCATAAGGGCAGGTACTGGATCTGCTTTGTTCACCCATTTGCTCAGCATCTAGAACAATGAAGACCTCATTATAGGCTCTCACATATTTACTGAGTGACTGAAGATTTATGACCTTAATGTCTGTGATTTTTAGCAAGTCATTAAACCTCTTCCTTCTGATGTTTCTTTTATATCATAAACAAGTTTTTCTACAATTAGAAAAAACTGACAAAATCAAAGCTTGAATTAAAAAAATTTTAAAAAACAAAATGAGAGAAATGAAAAGACAGCTTCAACAGATGTTGAATTTCTAATCAAGAAAAATCTGGGCAAGAATTTTGCAGCATTTCTATAAAGAAAGAGGATTTAAGTATTGGTAGGGTGGTTTGACTAGATGGTTGTTAAGGTACTTTCCAACCCGGACAGTCCATGGTTCTATAACTGGAAGATCAATCAGTTCCCTTTGAACTAGAAAATACCATGTTTTTAAATATATGCTGAATACAAGGGTATTTCAAAAAGTTCATGGAAAAAAAGAATTAAAAGGTAATATGAATCTTTTCATAAAATTTTTGAAGTACCCTCATATACTGTTAAAAAATGTTAAAACAAAGAAAAAATATTTAAGATTTGTTTTATAATACTGTATTCACCAGAGTGATTTTCATATGTCAGTTGTCAGTTGTGATAGATCTAGGCTTTACATGAATTTACTAGAAGTTACCAATAGATGTGGTACCATGATTATAACAGAGGAGGCCACAGCATGATATTTAGAAGCACAGGATTGAAGCCAGACCACCAGGTTCTGATCCCCTCTCTAGCCCTAGTTTGCCACAGGCTCTTGGTCAAGATACTTAAACTGCCCACCCTTCTATGTCTCAGTTCCTTCAGATGAAAGATGGGGATGGGGATGATAGTATTAATCTCATAGGGTTGTTGAGAATTAAATGACATAATGTCATCTATTATTTCCTTAAATATGGGACATTCTTTTCATATCTGTTTCCTAATCATCATCCATAAGTAAATTCTAAGGTTCATCTAGAATTTAAAGTTCTAAAAGGAAGGTAAGACCAGCCCAGACTAACTTTTTATCCATCAAAACAACTTCTACTGAGCTGACAACTTGTGCCTGTTTATTTGATATTCCAAAAAAATGTGAGATGCTCCAAGAATGGTCAGTAACCACGTCAAGTAAACCCATATGTGAGTATGCAGAGATCTGAAGAACTAACGCAATAAAATAAAATAAAGGGCAGAAACTCATATCCATTAACTATTCATCACTGACAAAGTACGAAGTACTACATAGGGCTGTGAAAAATACAAATTATAAGACAGTTTCTCCCCTCAAGAAGCTGAGGATCTTTTTGGAAGGTGGAAAGGTAAGAAGAAGAGTATTTTAACTAGTGTTTACTTTTTATTCACAGACATTATTTTATTTGATGTTATTAGGAAAACAAAATAAATCTTTGAAATATTTAAAGAAGACTTAAATAATAAATGTAAAAATTCAAGAATTATCATTAAGCACATCATGATTAAACATCTCATGAGTCAGAAACAGCAAGTGCTATAAGTTTGGAGGAATCTGGGAAGTGCCTAAATAAAGGAGCTAATGAAGCTTATTGTAAAGGACAGATACAGAGCAGGAAAAATATGAGCAAAGGCACCATTTAATTTGGGGAAAGTTTCTTAACTTCTCTGCCTTGACTTTTTCATCCATGAAATGGGGATAACAGTATCTGTCTTATCAAGTTATTTTGAAGACTGAGTTAATATAAGTACTTAAAACTAAGTGTCTGGCATGACAAGTGCTCAAATACACTAACTGAAAAAGATGACTCAAATCACAGAAGGTCTTGGCATAGCAGCTAAGAAGGCTGAAAGAATGTCCTTGAAAGCAAAGGCCTAACGTTTCTTGTCTTCACAGCACATGACGTCCAGGGTCTGTACTTGGTATCAGCAAAACAGATGGCTACTGAACTGAATTCATTGTGTAGAAAGAAGCAGAGGAGGTCAAAGGAAACTGAAAAGGATGATGAAACTGTTGTTTTGGGGAAATTAATCATGTACTTGTGTGCAAATCAGAGAATGGGGACAGAGAAATTAGTTTGGCTACTGCTTGACAACCTGGCCATCCCTATGCATGAACTTAAGTATATGAAAAGGGGACAGAGATGACAGAATTTTTTTTTTTTTTTTTAATGTAAAAGACAGGAAACACTGGCTCACCTGTCACATTTTTAAATGGCACATTATAAATTTTCAATACATATTTGTGGGATGAATAAAATGAATATTAAAAAGTCACTCATCTATGCATGAACTTAAGTATATGAAAAGGGGACAGAGATGACAGAATTTTTTTTTTTTTTTTTTAATGTAAAAGACAGGAAACACTGGCTCAGCTGTCACATTTTTAAATGGCACATTATAAATTTTCAATACATATTTGTGGGATGAATAAAATGAATATTAAAAAGTCACTCATCAGGCCGGCCCGGTGGCGCAATGGATAGTGCGCTGCTTGGGAAGCGCAGCGGTGCTCCCGCCCGAGGGTTCGGATCCCACATACAGACCGGGTCCTGCTCACTGGCTGAGCGAGGCGCGGGAGCAACACCGAGGGTTGCAATCCCGTTGCCGGTCCCGGTCCGGTACGGGGGCAACACTGAGGGTTGCGATCCGTTGCCGGACACAGAAAAAGACCAAAAAAAAAAAAAAAAAAAAGTCACTCATCAACATCATAAACTATGTTCAGGGCACTTAACTCCATTGCTTCGAAGTAACACTAAGGTCAAAGCAATTATATCTCCATTTGCCATAAGTACATTTATTGAGCAGGAGAAAGGAAGGCGTTGGTCCAAATTTTCTGGGAAGCTTGTCCCTTAAAAAAACAAAAATAGAGTGAAGCCATCCCAGTTATTCTCTCACTGACTATACTGACTTCTGAAGTCTACAAGACAAATGATCGATTAAAGGTGTTATATTCATATTCAAATGATCTTCTCATTGTTCTGCATAGTCCTCTAAACTCCAAGGAGGCTCCTTACAACTGGAGGAGGGGACTCTGCAGTGACCCAGCCATGGGCTGCTTCTATCTGTTTTGGCTTCTGTGGCTTTGCTCCTTTGAACAAAGATGTCCACAGATATTTAAAAGTCCTGAACATACAGAATATAGACCCTATACAGTACTGGTACTTATAAAACTATCTGTATGGGATTCAAATGATCATTTTACCATTTTAAAAAATTACAGATCTACATGGCTATCATGTTTCCTTTCACAATAGAGTCTAGGTCATTTCTATGACTTTGTTGCTAAGTCTGGTTTGTTCCTTCAATATGCATATGCTGAACACTTAAAATCTCATTTTTATTGGCATTGTGGATACAGAGATAAATAAGACATGGCTCTGAACTCGAGTGCCTCACAACCTAATAAGAGACTGATTCAAATGTAAACTACATGACACCAAGCAAAAGCGATTAGGGTGATAATAAACAAAAAGGTGAGAAACAATGGTGTACACATTTCACCACTTTTGCTTTTAAAAAGTTGGTCTTAATACCTTATAATCATACTTCACGTAATAACATTAAAACAAATCTCATTGTACATTAAATATGGACATGCTTCTGATTTAAAATTTTGAAACATATAATAAAATGATAGAAGATAAATACCCACTTGTGAGATTTTGTTAGTTACTAAGTAGTTACTTTTTTTAATGAAAAAATTTGCAGGCTAATTTATGTTCTTGTCTTTACCTTCATAAGTGAATCTTAATGAACTTTTATTCTTAGTGAATTTTATTCCACTTTCTGAATCATAAACTCTTAATTTATGATCTTGTTTATGTCTAAAATGTATAGCAATAGCAGGGAAATAAAAGAAAAAGTTTATGTATCTCTCCTAAAATTTCACATTCAAGTTGGCCCAAATTTGTTAATCTTTATTATTCTTTATTAAAACCCATGACTGAACCTTTATAAAAAGTGGGGCCATAATGGCTGGTCTTGAACTCCACACAGAACCAGATATAAGGAGTTACCTGAACATAAACTCAGTATCCAGGTCAGGCTATAGTTAACCTGACTGCCTCCTTTCTTCATGGTCCTTTTACTCAGAGTATGAAACAAAAACAAATTTAGGGTCAACCTGGGATATGGGTTGAATGTGTCTGCCAAAGTTTCATGTATTAGAAACTTAAACCCCACTGTGACAGTGTTAGGAGGGTGGGAAATCCTATTATGGTAATCCTATTATGGTAATTCAAAGGTGGGGCCTTTAAGAAGTGATTTGATTGTGAGGACTGTAATCCTGTGAACAGATTGATCCAATCACAGAGTAACGGGCATGGTTCTGATGCCTTTATAAGGGGAGCAACTGAAAAGCTTAGAGCGCTCTCTCCTCTCCCTCTCCCTCTCCCTCTCCCTCTCCCTCTCCCTCTCCCTCTCCTTCTCCTTCTCCTTCTCCCTCTCCCTCCCCCTCCCTCTCCCTCTCCCCTCTCTCTCTCCCTCTCCTCTCTCTCTCTCTCTCTCTCTCTCTCTCTCTCTCACACACACACACACACACACACACACACACACAGCCATTTTGCCTTGTGATACCCTGTGTCACTACAGAGCCATCACCCACCAACAAAGCCCTCACCACATGTTCCCTGGACTGTGGAATTCCCAGACTCTGAACTGTAAGAAATAAATTCTATTTCTTTATAAATTACTCAGTTTTGGGTATTTTGTTAAAAGCAACAGAAACTGACTAATACAACCTGTGTCAAGAAACTCTCCCATTCTCGACTGTGCTGGGTTACCCATTTAAAATAAGTATATATATCATATCTTGTTCCTGGGTCAATAAAAACGAGCATAAAATATAGGTAAGAAACAGAATAGTTTCTTCTTATTTCGGCATAACTTTTAAAAAACTATTATTCGAAATGATAAGATGTTCATTGCAAAAAGGAAACCACTTTTGGACAACTATAGGCAAGAGAGAGGCCACATCAGCTAGCCACACTGCTAGAGCAATCTGCAGGTGCTCACAATTGGGAGGAGTTAAACATTAACAGCAGGGGATTGGGAGACACAGCAGGTCACAAAAAAACACAGACATACTATGCTGTGGAGTGACTGAATTGTGTCCCCCAGAGTCCATATATTGGAAGCTTAATTCCCACTGTAACTGTTGAAGGTGGGAAATCCTATTGTGGTGATTGAAAGGTGGGGCCTTGAAGAGGTGATTAGATTCTGAGGATCAAGCCTAGTGAATGGATTAAAAATGTTTGTCAGGGGAGTGGTTCTGAAGATCAAGCCTAGTGAATGGATTAAAAATGTTTGTCAGGGGAGTGGTTCTGAAGGCTTTAAAAGAAGAGCACATGACAGGTTAGTCACTCCCTGCTCTGCCATTTTCTGCCATGTGAGACCCACCAAGACCTTCACCAGATGTGTTCTCTACACTCTGAACTTCCCAGCCTCTGAAACTGGAAGCAATAAATTTTGTTTTCTAATAAATCACCCAGAAATGGACTAATATACACAAGAAATGAAAAAACCTTTCTAGACAGATGCTGATCTTGATCTCATAGGGTAAACCTAAAAACAGTTCTGGGACAGAAAGAGAGGTGGAAAATGAATATATGAGGGTAACTTCAAAAAGTTCATGGAAAAACAGAATTAAAAGATAATATGAATCTTTCCATGAATTTTTTTAAGATCCTTGTATATGTGTTAAAACAAAGTACAATGTTATTTATAGACCTTCTAAGTGGGTAGGCATGGGTACTTACTGTATGATCCTTTCAACATTTTTGTATATATAAAAATTTTAATAATAAATGTTAGGGAGAAAATTACATTTTTTTTTTTTTTTACAAGATCAACCAACTTTATTTTCAAAATATATGAAATTCATTTGCTTTCACATTGACATGTGTGGGGTCAATTTTCTATCTTTGGAAGCTCAAGCAATTGTCCAGGATTTCACTTTAAATATTGACCCTTTTAATGAAGCATGAGAGGGTACAGCTTTCTTTTATGCATTTACAGCACATATTTATGAAAATACTGAATTTGTTAAAGGCAAACCTTTTTTTTTTGTTTTTCAAATAATTGAGAAAATTATATTTTAAAAGCAGTTCTGAATGGAAGACATTCTGGAGGAGAAAAATCAGCTTTAGGATTGCATCAAAAACATTGGAACATGTGCAGAGGCTGAGTTCCAGAAGACACCGTCTACTTGTGATTATGTTTTTTAACTTTAGGTGTCAACTTGACTAAATTCTGGTAAAGAATTACTTTTGAGTGGGTCTATGAGGGTGTCTCCAGAACAGATTAGCATATAAACCTGAGTGGACTGGATGGGGAAGGTCCACCCTTAATATAGGCAGGCACCATCCAATCTGTGGGGGCTCAGAGAGAACAAAATCTGAGGAAAATACAAATTGCTCTATCCATTCTGTCTGCTGAAGCTGGGACACACCAATCCATCTATGAATACTTTTTTCATAATTTGTAAGGTGTGAGTCTGGATAGTCTCTATTATCTAAAAGCAGTTTGTTATCTAATGGCAAATAATATAAATTAGCAATCAGTAGCTCAGATGATTAGCAAGGTTATTCAATACTAACATATTGACAGTGGGGTCTGATAATTTTCCTCTCCAGAAAGGGAAAAAAATTAAAATTTTCACTTGAAGACATCTATTTCCCCAATATTAAAAAAATAATCAGCAACAGAATCATTAAATTACAAACTAATATTGAAGTACGTGTGATCAAAATCAGTTGCTCTGCAATATAGTTTTAACCCCATGCTCTGCAAGGTGGTTTAAAATGAAATAAGCTATTATGTTAAATAAAATGCAAATATAGGAAAAGGATACTAAGAATTGCTTACTCTGACTAAAATGCTTAAAATTCACTGTCTAGAGTTTAAGAGCATTATATGATTTTTTTCCACCTCTACATTTTACAAACACACACACAAACACACACACAAAACTGCCCTCATTCTTATGCTTTATTGCAATGGTTTGCAAACCTGGCTGCACGTTAAAATTACATGGGAAACTTAAAGGATTAAAAAAAAAATCTGCTGAATACCCATCCCCAAAACAATTGAATTAGAATCTTTGGAAGTGAATCCCCAGACAATAGAAGTTTGAAAAACATCTCCAGATGATTCTAACATGCAGTCACGCTTCAGTCCCCAAATAATATCAATTATGGGAGAGAAAGTTGGGGAGGAGTCTTTTCTGTTTTTGTTGTTGAAATGATGGGTAGACTCTCAAGCAAATATGAAGATTTAAGCTTTGTCTTCACTCAAGAAATATAAAAATTAAAAATTCTAGGGCCTTTGGATTAAAATATAAATAAAATGTTTTGCATTTTTAAAACTAAGAATATAAGGGTCGGCCTGTGGCTCACTTGGGAGAGTGTGATGCTGATAACACCAAGGCCACAGGTTTGGATCCTATGTAGGGATGGCCATTTAGCTCACTTTGGAGAGCGTGGTGCTGACAACACCAAGCCAAGGGTTAAGATCCCCTTACTGGTCATCTTTTAAAAATAAAAAAATAAAATAAAATAAAACTAAGAATATATTTAAACTCCTAATAGCCCTTACTCAATATATTAAAACCTATAAAAGTATTTATACCAACATAGTGAATCAGCTACCTAAATAAAAGATGCTTTCTACTGAACTAACTTCTCTAATTTTTTTAAAGTTCCATACAGATGCTTAATCATTGTGTTCCTAAAAGGTTGACAGTATCATTAAGTGCATCAAGAACACAAAATATTTTTTTTGCTGTAGTGTCATAAGTTATTGATTCTAGTATTTTTAATTATAATTTCACTGCTAATAAAAGCAGATTAGATTGCAAAGTATACTTCAATGATAGTAGGAATCATTAGTAAGTGAATGAAAATATATTGAGATTTAAGAAAAGACACCTTTAGAGTCACCTTGGAATGCTGAGTAGGTAGTCTAAGGTAACACTCAGCTCATCCATATTTGTCTGTTCGAGGCATAATGGAATTGTCAGAATGAGGCCACTTCGTCTGTCCTTTCCTCCTATTAAAGGAAAAAAAAAATCAATTTAACACATAACGGCTTGTTAAGGCATTGTATGAATAATATATAGTTGATGGAATTGTCAGAATGAGGCCACTTCGTCTGTCCTTTCCTCCTATTAAAGGAAAAAAAAAAATCAATTTAACACATAACGGCTTGTTAAGGCATTGTATGAATAATATATAGTTGAATCCTATGTCACCAAAACACTTACAAGCTTAAGACATAATTAAAATATACCTAATGGCTATTCATAGATTGTAAATGTTTATAGTGGTATAGCAAAATTTTTAAAACTTTAGAAAAAATTAAAGGAAAAAAATTCACCCATGAAATCTTCACCCAAACATAGAAATTACCATTTAATTTTCTTCCATTTTAGTCTGTTTCTTAACATAATCAATTCATCAAACACCTATTGTGTGCCTAGTACAATAAGCATTGAAGTAAAATAAATTTCTAATCGACCTAGGAAAAAAAGTTTAAAGTCATAAAAAATAATAGTAAGAAACATGACAGTTTATTTGCTAAGTTGTACTGTATAAAATATACTATAAAATATCATAAAAAGGGATTCAGAAAATGCTAAGAGTTGCAATAAACGTGAAAAGTTTCATTGAAAAGTTAAAACTTAAGCAAAATAGGCAGAACTTGTAAGCCAAGTCAAAAGAGAACTCTGTAATGAGGAACGACCTGAGTTAATTCACAAAGGTCCAACAGCCATATATTGTTCACAAGTCAATAAAGAGAAAGTCCTGCCCAGCTGGGAAGAGTGCATGGGACCTGGATATTGAAGCCTGAAAGTCAAGTAGTAGAACACACATTTCATGTACATTCAAGTTCCCTTCAGCTTGCCATATGCATTAAAATGTACCTTTTAAACACTTGATACACATATAACTTCTTTGAAAATTCCCCACATGCTTGACTTTCACACTGAAGCCCATCTTGTGACCCAACTGACACTTATGGCAATTTTAGAAGCTTAAAAAGACTCCTATCAATGACATGAATGCAATTCATGACAATGCAATTCATGACATGCAAATCATAAATGATCTTCTCTCCTTCATTAGGTTAACCATACAAATTGCTAACATTCAATCACTTTTTTTAACATCAACATACGGCAATTTCAGATGTTTCAACTTAATAACAACTTCAAATTGAGTTTTTTATTTAGAATATAGGTTTTAGTTTTTGATCTTTTTTTAAATAGATGACACAAGTGGTTTTCAAACGGTATCCACTGAATGATTTTGTTGATTTGAAAAGATTTTCTCTATTATTAAAAAAGTTTGAAAATTACTGGCTAAAATAATCAATCCGTAAGAGAGGAAGTTAAGGAGGGTGGGCTCAGATCTTCCAATTGCTCCTTAAATCACTAAGCTTTATCTATGCATTAAACCAAACCTCCAAAACAGTTCCCACTTGGACTGTGGCACTCTGACCCACTGTAGAGCTGTCTTTAGTGGACGAGTTTAACATTCAGAACTACATTTAACTCCATACCCTCAGCTTTCACAAAGGGACAGTAAAATAATCACATGTAAAAGCACAAGAGGGGCAGAAGCCAAGAGGAAAAAGACTTTCAAGATAGATATGACTTGTCAACAGAGTCAAATATTGCACAGAGACAAGTGTCACAGGATGCAAAATGTTACTGATAAAGAGATAATAATAACATCCACTATTTGGCAACGGTGTGGAAAAACAGGTATTTTCATACACTGTTGAAACAATCTTCGTGGAGGGCAATCTGACAAAACCTTACACAAAATTTAAATGTATATTCTTTCAACACTTCTGTTTATAAGAATTTATACTGCTGAACTTGTACAAAATACAGAAATCTATGAATAAGAACATTTACACTACCATTCATATCAGAAAACAATAGAGAAAATATGTGTCAACCAAAAAGGGAAGAAGTGTTTAAAAAAAGAAAATACATATTAAATAAGGAAAAAACATGAGAGGAAATCAATTTCTTATTTTGTTCTTTATAATCCATTCTAGGAAAACATTCCAATTTACAGAGAGACAAAATACACTTTGAAAAAAGGACATTAGTACTATCAAGACAATTATAACAAAGGGAATAAAAAGAAAAAGCAAGACGATACAGTCCAAATAACCCTAAATTGGCAGGACCACAGGATCTATTCCAAAGTATGTGCAGATTTACTCAATGACCCAAATTCCAAAAAAATCATGACATCCAGTGCTTTCTCACCAGTAAAATACCTCACTGCTTCTCCTTGACTCCTCTTAGCTGATGTAGATTTTGGGTTAACAACTGAAGGTAAATTGAATTTCGAAAAGTAAAAAGTGAAAACAATACAATTGATATTCCATAACTCCTCCAGTGTATTGAAACTTTCTCATAGGAAGATGGAAAACAAAAACTAGGCGATAGGATAACCAATTACTCTATATTTCTGGAGCTTTTAGCTGCCAGTTAGTCAATTATTAATTATTACATTTTTATATAAGAAGTGAGACATCATGACAACTACCTTGTAGAGGTCATTTTAATCAAATTACAGAACAGAGTAAAAATTGGAAATTGGCCTGCCAAGAACTAGCAGTGATGGAGTTAGCTCACACGGCTATCCATTCTGATTAAAAACATCTCAAAAACACCTTTTAAACAAAACCTTCATGGAAAAATAAAATGTATTTCTGTCAAACTTATCAAAGAAAGTTAGTTTAAATAAGTTGATATACAAACACTTCTAATTCTAATTTTAAGGAGAACACATACCTGAAAGGAAAGCTAGTTTTTTCTTCAGAATGGGTAATATTACTGAGGCCTCCATGTTACTCCAGTAAACTTCCTCACTTCTGAAAACACAGAAAGTTAAATGTCAACCACAAGGTTACAATTATTCTACGAAATATGTACTTATGATGATTTTTCTCAGGGTTTCTCAGCATCAGAACTACTGACATTTTGAGTCACATAATTCTTTTTTGTAGGGTGTTATCCTGTGCACTGAAGAACAGTTAACAGCATTCCTGGGCTCTACCTACTAAATAACAACAGCACCTCCCCTTTCCAGTTGTGACAACCAAAATGTCTTTAGACATTGCCAATGTCTTCTGGTAGGCAAAATCACATCGCGTTGAGAATCACTGGCATAAGTGTTTTTCAGAGCAATACCCTTGGGCTTGAACACTGCCTGTACATAGCAGCTATTCAATAAATAACTTGTTGAATAAAGGAATCAGTTACTCAGTCAATCTTCTATTGCTTTCCTTATTAATAACACAGCTTCATTTCAAATATCTGATTCTTTTCATTCTACTGTTAAATAGCTTTCTCTGATTTCTCATATTTTTGTACCCCCAGAACACATGGTAACATATATATATATATATATATATATATATATATATATATATTTTTTGTGTGTGTCTTTTTCGTGACCAGTAAGGGGATCGCAACCCTTGGTGTGGTGTCACCCGCACCGCGCTCAGCCAGTGAGCGCACGGGCCATTCCTATATAGGATCTGAACCCGCGGCGGGAGCGTCGCTGCGCCCCCACCGCTACGCTCTCCCAAGCGCGCCCCGGGGGCGCCCCCCCATGGCA
>NW_007731735.1:30656-31407 GCF_000696425.1 Galeopterus variegatus
ATATATTTTGTGTGTGTCTTTTTCGTGACCAGTAAGGGGATCGCAACCCTTGGTGTGGTGTCACCCGCACCACGCTCAGCCAGTGAGCGCACCGGCCATTCCTATATAGGATCCGAACCCGCGGCGGGAGCGTCGCTGCGCTCCCACCGCTACGCTCTCCCAAGTGCGCCACGGGGTCGGCCCCACATGGTAACATATTAGTACCATGTTTACCTCAAGATATTTCCTAATACACTGTTTCAATTTTTGCTGCCACTGTCAACTGTCTCCATCTGGCCACATTTCACAGTTCTAAATTCTCCAGGGAAAAATCTGATTAAGCCAGTTCATCTTTTTGTACCAGGTCACAATTCACTGTTCTTGTTTCAGTTTTCAAGGATCTGCTCAACCACAGCCAGTGGTTATGGCTAAATACAGAAAGGGACTACCTGCAGAGGGTTAAAAATCTTGATTCTCATTTGATTTTTAGACAGGGCTCTTTAGCTAAAAAACTTATAGGACAAAAGTCCTCAACTAGGGGGCAAGAGCTCACAGCTACGGGGGCAAAAGCTGATCTAATCAATTCTAATCAAGTATATGTTGATTCTCAGTTGATTTTTAGATAGGGTTTTTAGGTAACGCATGTATGGGACAAAAGTCCTCAGCTAGGAGGCAAAACCCTACAGCTAGCGGGCAACTGCCCATCTAATCAACCCTAATCACTGTTTAGGGATGGGATTATGTACTTTGATTATTTAACATACTGATTGTT
>NW_007731735.1:31685-33748 GCF_000696425.1 Galeopterus variegatus
TACTGATTGTTGTTAAAAGATGTTGAAAGAATTGCTGTAGGGAAAAATGTGAAAAAACATTGGCTAAGGGGGCAAGCTGTTTGGTGAAAACTTTAGAGACAGTTACACTTAGATTTAATCATAAGAATGTAACTTTTGTTTAAATTATTTAAGGAGAGGTTATATTTTGGATTAGATAATGATCAAAGTTTGATCAACTTAGCTTTTCACAAATTGTACTTTGGAATGTCACGTTGTTTAAGTTAAATGATGTTACTAGTTTCTATTGCTTAAGCTATACTTGGCTGTAGATAACTTTTGTCACGTTGCCCATGTCTTTGTGTCCTTCTGAAATGACTCACTCAAATGATTTTTCTCATGAAACTTCCTTGTCTTTACAATAAAAAGAGAAGGTAACTTTGAATTGCTTCTGTACCCAGTTTTTCCTTCTAACAGAGCTGAGGTGCAGTCCCTTTGGGCTTCTCATTGCATTCATGTTGCTTTGAGTAATCTTTGTGTCTCGGTTACACAGTGAGAAGTGTAACAACTACCCTTACAGCAAGGGCCAAAGGCAAAAAAATTTCCCTAAAATGGGCTTTGTTATGGCAGGCATTTAGAGTCTTGGCCAGCCCAGTATACTACCAAAACAGGATTTTGAGGGGAGCAGGACCTTTAAAACAAAACAAGAAAATCAAAGTTTCAATGATATTACCCTCCTATAGTTAGTTTCGTGTCTGAGAGAGTATTCTTCATCACATTTTATTGCTTCTTCCCCTGTGCCATCACACGTCCACCCACCATCACAACATAGTTCCTTGGAATGAACTGTGAAATTTTATCATATTTAGTGAAAGTGTACTACTCGCTTGAAAACAATTTTCCAGGAGAACAGAAAAATATGGCTCTTTATATGAAGGTATATTACTTATACAACAAACACCTGTTATGAACCTATCCCGTTTCAGGCACTGTGCTACCAGCTGAACCTAAAAACTCAAATCACAGCCCCACCCTGCAAAAAAAAGGAGTCTTTAAAAAAAAATCCCAGATATTAAGGGGAAAAAAGTTGTCTTAACATTGGTCAGATAATGGCTAACTAAACCGCTATTTTATTTTATAGCCTTTGTGTATACAATTTAAAAATACCATTACTATTAGCACTTACCTACAAAGAAAACAAGCTATCAAACTAAATGATCTATTCATGTTTTAGTCCTTGAATATTTGTAATTTGTGCATTCATGTTTGCTCTGCATTAGCCCACCAAACAGACAAGTAGTAGAAAGCAGGAGGAAAAAGCTCACATTTTACATCTTTAACCTAAAACCAGTAGTACTTCATGTTTCCAGATCAACATTATAACCTGATGAGTTGTTATCTAGCTATACAAGAACCGAGACAGCTTGGATTCACATCTTGGATCCCTTCTCCTTTGAGTAGCTGGTCAGAGACCTGATTTGAAAGTTTGATGATGATGATGACTATGATTATAATAATTAACTTACTAAGTGTTTACTACAAACCACACACTGTTCTAAACATGTATTAACTTATTTAATCTTCACAACATTTCTGTGAGGTAAGTAGTAGTAGTATCCCCATCTTACAGAAAAGTTAACGGGGGCTCAGAGAAATTAAATGGTGCCTCAACATCACACAGCTAGTAAGTGGGAAAGTTAGGATTCATACCCAAGCAATCTGGTTCCAGCAATGATGCTTTCACATCACCCTATCAACTTACCAATAAAATTGCTCTGAAAATATCCAGTGACACCTGACCAACTAAACAAATTTAAGCTTTATTTTATTTTTATAAAATAAAATATCTAAAATACACATGTGGCATACTAAGAAATATACATTTGGTCTTTGTCCCTGGTTCCTGGTACAGAGCCTATAACATCCTTGGAATTTCCAGAGTGATAAGACTGTCTTTTGTTATTCATAATGAGTCCCTTCCAATCATACCTGAGTTTATGCTACCAAGGTGGCTTAGGGTGGAGCCTCTATATAACCTCCTGATGAGTGAGGCTGGTTGCCAGAAAGACCAAACTTTGATTAGAAGCTTGGAACTTTCAGTCCCA
>NW_007731735.1:34356-35948 GCF_000696425.1 Galeopterus variegatus
GAGTGAGGCTGGTTGCCAGAAAGACCAAACTTTGATTAGAAGCTTGGAACTTTCAGTCCCATTCCCCCAAAGTCTGGGAAGAGGAAACGGGCTGGAGAGTGAGTCAATCACCATGTCCAATGGTTTAATCAACCACGCCTATGTAATAAGATTGCCATAAAAACCCTAAACAAGAGGGTTCAGAAAGTTCCAGGTGGGTGATATACATGGAGGTGCTGGGACTGTGGCATGCCTAGATAGGGCATGAAGATCCATGCGCCCCCCGCCTACCAATACCTTGCCTTATGCATCTCTTCTATTTGGCTGTTACTATGTTTTATCCTTTATAATAAACAAGGAATCATAAGTAAACTGTTATCATGAGGTCTGTGATCCATTCTAAGGAATTATCAGACCTGGCGGAGAGGACGAGGGGTTGTGAGAACCTCTTACTTGTAGCCAAATTAGACAGAAGTATGGATAACCTGGGGACCCAATACTTGCAACTAGCAACTTAAGTGAGGGCAGTCCTGTGGGATTGAGCCCTTAAACCTTAAGTTTGCACTCACTCTAAATACTTACTGCCCAAATAGAATTGAATTGTAGGACAAACAGTTGGCGTCTGGAGGGTTGGAGAATTGGTTGGTGTGAGGAAAAAACCTATACACTGGGGTCATAAGTACTGTCAGTAAGAAGAGCTACGTATATCTAGATATAGATATAGATATGCCATTGCTGTGATTCATGCTAAGGCACTAGCACTTTTGCCCACCAATGCTTTCACACCATCAATGTAAATGTCAACACAGTGAAAAGGACAAATAATACCTAAGTTATTAGGAAAAAAATAGTTTTGATCTCATAGAGCCTCTGAAAGCTAGAAACAAGAGAACTGCTGATTTAGGCTATCAACAGGATGCTCCCACAAAGGAATTTCAACCTTGTGAAAGTAATACAGATACAGCGACAACTTAGTCATACAAACAGAGCTGGCTTCCTAACCAGACCTTTCCTAGGGTATAAGCACAGACAAATTCTTAGCTGCTTTTAGTTCCTTCCTGCTTTTAAAGCTTATTTCTCTACCCTCATCAATTCTGTATACTATACAACAACCTTCCAATAAATCCATTTTCTGCCTAAGTTAGCTAGAGTAGGCTTCTCTTTTAGTCAATAGAGAAATCTGAAAGGTGCAGAAAGCAAAACTACAATTCAGAGTTTAGTAGACTGTGTCTCTGATCATTTCAGGCTTCATTTTAAAAAATCTGTTGCCATTTATTTTGAATGAAAATGCCCACCAATACACTGCAGTTGTAACCCTTGCCACAGTAAAACACAAACAGCACCCGAGAGATAAGAACATCTGGAATCTCTAATATCCTACAAGGCATAAGAAAAGACAGCTTCAGGTATCCATTGGAGTAAAATGTATGTTATCAAAGCTTTGCTAGTAAGGTTATTGATTTTATACCAACAAGTGCCAAATTTTAATTTTTCACTACTGTGTTCTGTGCCTACTTAAAGGGAAAAAGGGAAATGGTTTTGGTCTCTTGGTCAAATTTACTTTGGCAAACTATGATATCCAGAAAAAATCTCCCATTTTGTCACTGTCTCCT
>NW_007731735.1:36895-72989 GCF_000696425.1 Galeopterus variegatus
TAGTTATTTTAATATCTTGTAGAACAGTTGTAAGGGTAAAACAAAACACAAATTTGTTTTTTCTACAGTCTCTTATTCAGCAACAATCATCAACACAGAAGACTGATGTCTGTGACCAAATGTGTGGGGATTTCTCCCTACTGGCAACCAAGCCAGCAATCTCTAGCTGACACCAACTGGGTGTCCTCCATTCAAACTATCTACCTGGAGACAGCATCAGATTGCACAGATCAAGGGCTCAGTCCTCAAGAATGACCCCCACTTCAGATGCCAGCTCTAAGTCCAGGGTGCTGGAACTTCTGACCAACCAGATATAAATCAGGGTTCCCACAACCCCCACCTTGGGTTCTATTAGTTTGCTTGGACAGCTCACAGAACTCAGGGAAACACGTACTTACATTTACCAGTTTATTGTAAAGGATATTACAAAGGATACAGACAAATAGATGCACAGGGCGAGGTACAGGGGGAGGGGGACACCACTCTCCAGGAACTTCCACGTGTTCAGCTGTCGGGAAGCTCTCCAATCTGAGGCCTCTGGGGTTTTTATGAAGGCCTCATTACATAGGCATGATTGATTAAATCACTGGCCACTGATGATCAATTTAACTTTCAACCCCTCTTCCCTCCCTGGAGGTAGGGGGTGGGTGGGACTGGAAGACCTGCCTTAGTTTTTCCTGTGACCAGCCCCCCTCTGGAAGCTACCTAAGGGCTGCCAGCTAATATTAGAATATGAAGAGACTCATCACTTTGGAGAGTCTAAGCATTTTAGGAATTATATGTCAGGAGACAGGAATGAAGACCAAATATGTATTTTTATAATATCACATAGTTAGAATAGATAATGTACAAAACACACAAAATAAAGGAAAAATCTTGCAAAATACAACCAATCACCACCATCTCCCCAATAAAATGTTGAGTAATACAAAGGTACCAATTCATGTTCTTCTCCAGTGGGATAGATACAGATAATTATTTTTACAAGAAAAGGCTTACTCAACCTAAATATACCTAAGTGGATCACACTCTCAAACAAGGAATGAAGCCAATTATGGGTAGTTACCTGATATGAAATACCGATAAGTGGAAAGGAAAATGCATTTTTTAAAAAGAACTTGCCAAGTAAAGCAGGCTAAGAAACTGAAGAATTAAGGAATTCAAAACACACTTAACAAAGAAATACACACTGCTGTCATATTTCATATATGGTCATCTAAAACAAAACCTATTTTAAGTCACAGTTTATTAAATATAAAGAGGCAGAAAGCCACAGTGTCTTGGAAACTGGTAAATATAAAGGAAAATGCAACCATGACTTCATGTTATCATCAAACAAAAGCAAGAAGCACGAAAATAAATTAGAATCCCTCCTAGGTGTAAAATAAACCCCACGTAAAACACAGCCCTACAGTTAGGGATCAGGAATTCTGAGAACTAGAAATATAGGAAGACTAGGTTTCTACTGATATATGTACCCGTCTTCTAGTTTGATCATCTTTCCCCAGATCATAGAGAGTTAAAAGAGGAAAATAAGTGCAACCAAGTAGTTAACTTGGTATCTTGATTCCCCAAAAGCAGAGACCAAGTCTTATTAATCTTTATATTTATTCACTCATTCAATAAATCTATATTAAGAACCTACTAGATTGAAGCAAGGCGAGGTGCTGGACATATCTGGCATTCAAAAATATCTGATGAATTAATGGATAGGTAAATGAACAATAAAATGAACAAACATATGAAGCAAAAAGTAAAGTTTACCACAACTACCTGAATGCTAACACCTTGAGGGGCAATCACAGGATTCACATGTGCATGCTTTTCCTCCACAGCAGCTCCTCCCCAGCTTTCTTTCTACTGGGATAGCCTCCCGCACATCCAGCAGCTACCTAAGTTGCTGGGTTGCTGAACAAAGGCAGATTCCTGATGGTGGTTAAGATGGATTTCAGTGGGCGCCATCGATGGGCAGCCATTAGAGGGCAGCAGAGGATGTGATGAGCCGCAGAAAAGAGACCTGCAGGCCTTTTAATCAAGACCGGGCAAATCGCTTTATAAGAGATTGTAAATGATATGAGTGGGGGCACTGAAACTCCTCTCTCAGTAAGTATAACTCAAACAATTTATTTGGAAAATTCAATTTGGTTCTTTGAAGAGCATTTTTTAACAACCAGTAAAAACCTATTAGGATAGACTAAGGATATCTAAAATATCTCTGATAAGTCTACATCATGTAGACACATTATGGCAATGGACAAAATCCAAACGCAAGCTCCTTAACCTTGAATTTCCAGAAAAAATACTATAGCTATAGTTATCCTTAAGTTGGATTAGAAATGCCTTCAACTGTTGTTACAAAGTAAAAGTAATCTTAGAGATTAAGACAAATTCACAAAGGAGCCCACATACAGGTACTCAGTACTACCTAGCTGGCTGGGTACATCACTCCACATACTCATTCATAAAATTATGCAAAAATAAACAAACATTACTCAACTTCATGATAACACATCAGTGAAGCAGATCAATAGTAGAAAATTTGTGTAATTTTTATTATAGGTGCAGTGTATGATTGATTATTTATCTGGTTTTACAAAAAAATTGACAGTTCTAAACTTAAAAAAAAAATCCTTTGGATATATTTAAAATGAAAATGATAAAACAATGGCTAACTTTCACCACAATACAGATCTATCCAAAAGTGTAACTCCTCTAAATAAATGTGAAAGCTAAGGTATCGCTGTATAATACCGTTTTTACCTCATGGATCCGGACCTAGTTTATTCATTCAGTAAGGGAAGGAGAGAGGAAGAAAGGAAAAGAAAGAGACTTCGAGATTTTGAATTTTCTATGAAAATATCAATAATCTACCTTGAGAGACAAGAATTCTACATTAAAGAATCCAGTGGGTCCAGTGGGGTCCGGCCCCGTGGCTCACTCAGGAGAGTGTGGCACTGGTAGCACCGAGGCCGTGGGATCAGATCCTATATAGGGATGGCCGGTGCACTCACTGGCTGAGCGTGGTGGGGACGACACCAAGCCAAGGGTTACGATCTCCTTACCAGTCACAAAAAAAAAAAGAATCCAGTGGGACATTAAAAGTCCTACATTGTAGTTAAACTTCAAAATTCAAAAGTATACTGTTAATGGTAAGGACAGCCCACCACTTAAAAACCCTTTTCAAAAACTACAATATAAGCAACTACCCTGAGACCACCCTCCTTGCCCTCCCCCTTCTCCACAGGAACCACAGAAACTGATATCTATAAAGTCAGGAGCAGAGGGGAGTCCATCCTTAAGGGCTTCTCCACTCCTCTATCAATTCTACCAAACCCTTAGCACCTGCAAATCTCTTGATTCAAAAATTCCTTAACTGTGTTGTTTTTTTTTAAAAAAATCTTTGACGCTTCTTGTCTGTGTTAATTTATTGATAAATCCTCTGGAAGTCTGGCTGCTTCTTCACCAAAATTGCGGCAGCAAAAGGAAAAAGGAACATTGCTTTAGAGAAGCAAATCATGCTTGAGGAATTCCAGGAGGATAAAGATATTCCTGGCATCCCTAGCTATAGCGTACCCCAAGGCTAGAACCTTACTACCTGCTGCCAGAGCTCCCCAAGATGAGCTCTCTACCTGCATTGGCTTCTGCATCTGAGCCTTGTGTTGAGCTCCAGAAGCCTGGACCACTTCCTATTCCAAGGCCTGCATGTGTCCACTGAGTTCACCTGGCTGAATAGGTCTCTCTCTATCACAAGAGGAGGAAGCGGGTCCAGCCACAATAACTTACAAATTCCACTGTCTAATTTCTAGATTCCAACCCCTCTTCACCTGTTGGAGGAGTCTCCTGTCCTTTTCATCAACTCAGAATTTCTTTGGGTCATCACCAAACCTCTTCTCTTCTGACTTTCCTCCTAGAAAGAAGTATTCTTCCTCTATCCTCACAAAGACATACATGCCTTCTGTTGAGCTGAGCTCAGACTAAATCCAATATCACACACATATAAGACTCTAATACATTCGAACAGAGGTTCAGATGTAATAATACAGGGTGCCCAATTCCAAATAATTGGCATACAAATTAATTTTTAGTGTCCAATTGTTTATATATGTTGGATACCACAAATACACAAAAGAGTACTTATGTTCAAATGAAATAATATACCCATAACATGATTTGAGATTTTGGCACGAAGTTTTTTTGTATGCATAATGTAAATATGTGGTGTGTACCAAACAGCACATTAGAAAAAATGGTAAAGGGCCGAGCCCGTGGCGCACTCTGGAGAGTGCGGCGCTGGGAGCGCAGCAGCGCTCCCTCCGTGGGTTCGGATCCTATATAGGGATGACTGGTGCGCTCACAGCGCTCACTGGCTGAGCGCGGTGCGGCTGGTCTCAAAAAGGACAAAAAAAAAAGAAAGAAAAAATGGTAAAAATAGTTTTTTAAAAAAGGTAAAAAAACAGCCCTTTAAGTTAACTTAAAAGAAAATTGTTCAAGGGCCGGCCTGGTGGCGCACTGGAGAGTGCGCCGCTTGGGAGCGCAGCGGTGCTCCCGCCAAGGGTTTGGATCCCATGTGGAGACCGGTTCCCGCTCACTGGCTGAGCGCGGTGCGGGCGCAACACTGAGGGTTGCGATCCCGTTGCCGGTCCCCCGTATGGGCGCGACACCAAGGGTTGCGATCCCGTTACTGGTCAGTAAAAAAAGACAAAAAGGAAAAAAAAAAAAAAGAAAATTGTTCAAAAAGTAAAAACTATTATAGTGTTACCAAGGCAGAAAGCTGCCAGTGGAACATGTGAAAAAGTTACTTTCCATCAGACTAAAAGTCCCACTTTAAAAAAAAAAATGTATATTGTAATGTATTCTTTTACGGTAAAACTATCAAAACAATACCAAACATACTGCAAATGCTTTAACTGATTCATTAACTGAAATGTCATTTCACTATCATGTGGAACAAATTAGCATAAGACACATATGGAAAAAAAATATTTATGAGAATGACCACTTCTTTTACCCTTCATAAGGACTGTTAGCAATATTAGCTATCTTTCCCAAGCAAAGAGATCCCCCACTGAAGATCTCTGTACCATGGGATTCTGTTCCAAAGAGCTGTTTTCCCTGAAATACAGTTTAGTGCAGTGGTAGAAATCATAGCTTGGAGCCAGGCTGTGACTCCTAGCCAGTCACTTATTAGCTAGGTGGTTTTTGCAATTCCTTTCATTTTGTTTATGGAAATAATCACTGAATCTAACTCATAGGATTGAGGATTAAGTGGGCTAATTCTTACATATATTGTTTAGCATAATTCCAGGACAGTAAGTACTCAATCAATGGCATCTATTACTAGTAGCTAAGTTTTCCTTCCTCCGTTAATTACTGCTTTACTAATTTACTAGTTTATTACCACTGACTCTCCACTGAGACCACAATCAAAGCATTTCCACTAAGGCCTTCCTAGTCCAACAGAATAAAACAGTCCCAACCTTATTACAAATAACTAAACATATCCTGACACTTTCCTACGTTCAGCAATATTATTTCACCTTCACATGATTCTATTATTATCTATATATGATTCTATTAACATCCTTTTTTTCTGATGAGAAAACTGAGGCACAGAGAAGTAATTTGCTCAAGGTCAAACAGAAATTAACAGATTTATTAATCACAGAGTTGGAGCCACAGATATCATCTATTCTAAGACTGCATAACAAATGGTAACAATGTGAAACCCAGGCTCCTAAAACCCTGTCCAGTGCTTCTCTCTGCTATATTAATTGTCATTCAATAAAATCAA
Organism: Galeopterus variegatus; assembly: GCF_000696425.1. Classification (NCBI taxonomy): domain Eukaryota; kingdom Metazoa; phylum Chordata; class Mammalia; order Dermoptera; family Cynocephalidae; genus Galeopterus; species Galeopterus variegatus. Next base: position 42,687 of record NW_007731735.1, read on the forward strand.
AATTAAAAAACACAGGAACAATAGCAGAGAACCATTATTTGGTACATGTTAATTTTAAAAAGTAGATAATATAGCCACACAAAAACTTGTACACAAATGTTCACAGCAGCATTATTCATAACAGCCAAGAAAGAGAAACAATCCAAATGTCCACCAATTCTATATGACTAAACAAAATATGGTAAATCCATATAATAGAATACTATTAGGCAATAATCCACACAAAAACTTGTACACAAATGTTCACAGCAGCATTATTCATAACAGCCAAGAAAGAGAAACAATCCAAATGTCCATCAATTCTATATGACTAAACAAAATATGGTAAATCCATATAATAGAATACTATTAGGCAATAAAAATGAAATACTAATACATGGCATAACATGGATAAACTTTAAACATTATGCTAAGTGAAACAAATGACACAATCGTATACTTTATGATTCCATTTATATAAAATATTCAGAATAGGCAAATCCAAAAAGAGACAGAAAGTAGATTATTGGTTGCCTGGGGTGGGGTGGGTATGGGGAGTGATTGGTAATGGGCACAAAGCTTCTCTTTGGGGTGATGGAAATGCTCAATTTTGTGGTAATGGCTGCTCAACTCTGAAATCAACTAAAAATCACTGAATAGTATAATTAAAATGGGTGAATTTTATGGTATACAAATTTTACTTCAATAAAGCTGTCAAAAAATAATTTTAAAAATAAACAACAGAATAACCCCTTTTTTAAATCAGGAAAATCTGGATGAAAATGATGTGCACTTTAAATATTAAAAAATAGGGTATTCCTTAAACAAATCAAGTAGACACCTAGAATTAACTACTGTAGTTCTGATATATCCTTCACTCATATTTGAAAATCACTGGAAAAAAAGCAATGACTACCAAGCTGGAGCTGCTACAGCTCAGGGGAAGAGGAGAAGAGACCTACAGAGTGCATGAACTCAGGAGAAGCCATGATGAGAGAAAGAAAGGACTGCTCTGATCATTTTGAGCCCTGGCTGCTTCCAGGCTGGAGCTGCTGAGCGCATGGAGCAGGAGCTGGCAAAAGCCACAGCTGTGCCTTTCAAATGAAGTTTCTTGGAGGAGGCAAGGGAGAAGACGGCCTTGGCGACCTCAGGCCAGCAAGACCACAAACAGCATTCCTGTGGATCCACACAGGAGTGAGGGGCCACAACAACTGAAAAAAGGAGCCACTCAGAGGCTGGTAAGTCATCGCAAGGGACCGGCACAGAGCTTGTCCCATGGGAAAGTGTTTGGAGCATGGGCAGTGGGAGAGAAAGGCACACTGGGGGAACATTGGGGCACAGCATGGATAGCTGATCTGACCTCCAATCAGCACAGGACCACTCAGTAGAGACTTGTCAGGAATATAGAACTGCTGGGGGTGCAGTTTGCTGAAAAGACTCAGGCCCAGATTAGAGTTTCCACAAAACCCAGGTGTACTGGACCTTACAAGACCTGGAAGAGCTTACAACGTCAGCAATTAAAACCTAAGCTGCACAAAAAGCCTTCCCCAGAGAATCAGTAGCAAAGCAGCAATTTAACTCAACCAAAGGGCTCAAGTGCTGGTTCCCACAAGAAATTCCCCCATTTTAGAAGTAAGCAAAGGACAACAAATTAGTTCCAGTGCAAAATTTAAGTGTCGGGAACAGCAAATAATCCAACACAGAACTGAAAGAAAAAACAAAATACCAACAGATCAGAGACAAAATCTGATATTAACTAGTAAATGTCTAACACCACCAAAGAACACCTATAAAACCTAGAAGGACTGGAAGCCCCCTGGGCTCCCAAGCAAGGTAGGGGTGAGGGTCATGGGCCTCAGCCACACCCCCCTGAAGACCACACCCAGCCCAGTGAGGATCACCAGGCTGGAAGCACCCCAGGCTCCTGAGTCAGGACAGTGGGGGGACAAGTGCCTCAGGCACACCCTCCACCCACCACCACATCCACAACCAGCCCAGTGATGATCACCCAGCTGCCGCAAAAAGTGCCCCAGGCTCACCTGCCGGAATGAGGGGATTGCCACTGGCCTTGACCAAGCACCCCCTCCTTCCTACTCCTCCCACCCTATTTTTTCCCCCTTCCCCTTTTCCCCTCCCCCCCAACTGCTCTGCAACATCTTGGAATGTAAATAATAATAATAATAATAATAATAAATATATTTAAAATAAAAAAATATTAAAAACTAAAAATATATAAGCAATGTGTTCCAGAAAATGTGTAAAATGAATTGCACGTGCTTAGCAATTTATCCCCCTGACTTCCACTATAATTAGAACACACTGCTATGAAAAAATTTCAGCTGCAAAGACAAGTTTCTTTCAACACTGTACATTCTGGATGGGTAAAACAATGAGGATAAAAAGATTAAATGGATTAAATGAAGGGAAGAAAGAAGAGCTAAGCAACAGTGTTGTTAACATTTTTATTTTCCTAGATTACCCAAACTCTTTATTACTCTAAACTGGTAGTACAAAAAGAACTTAGATTTGCTTTTTCTTTTTAACCTCAAGGGAGAATTATAAATAAAGGTCTTATCTCTTAGGATATCTCAAAGTCTTCACACCAGCACACTAAAGACATCCAAGATTTGACTAACAGTTAAATGTTTATTCCTTTCAATATTACATGCTTTAAAACAAATCAAGTTTGCTTTATATAAAATGTGCCTTTGAATTAAAACAATACCAAGATTGTCCAGTATTCCCTAAAAAATCAAAGGCTAAGAGCATCACTGAACACAAATGACTTTGAAACACTGCATACACTAAATGGTGGGGATCTCCAATTAATTATGTGTATTTCCTCACACCTCCAAATAAAAATAATAACAATAATAATGCTAACATTATTGAGTACTTTTTCTTGTATAAAGCACTCTCCTAATCACTTTCTGTGGATTGTTTTATCTATAACTCACAACAATCCTATTAAGTTAGAATTATTATTGTCACCATTAAACAGCTGGAGAAACTGTGGCTTAGTGAAATGAAAGAGGTTAACTTGCCCAAGGTCAATCAGCCCATAAGTAGCAGAACTGGCATTTAAACCTAAGGCTGTCCAAGGCTGTGATATTGTGATATGAGAAGAAATACATATTTGGTCTCTGAGTGTCTTTTTGTAGGCTGATGAGATGACTGATGGCCCCTAGATAGCCTCAGGATGAGGGCTGATTGCCAGAGGAATCAACCATGTAATTAGGGGGTTGGAACTTGCAGTCCCTCTTCCTCCAATCCTTTGGTCCCCCCCTCCAGATAAGGAAGAGGGTTTGAAGGTTGAGTTGATCACCAATGGCCAATGATGTAATCAATCATGCTTACTTAATGAAGCCTCCATAAAAAAACACCAAAGGAATGGGCTGGAGAACTTCTAGATTGCTAAGCTCATAGAGGTTCCTGGGTGGGTGGCACTGGCACACCTGTACACATCATAGAAGCTCTGTACCCCTTGCCACATGTACCCCTTGCCCTGTGTATCTCCTCCATCTGGTTGTTCATCTATATTCTTTGTAATATTCTTTGTAATAAATGGGGAAATGTAATTATTTCCCTGAGTTCTGAGACATCCTAGCAAATTAATCAAACCTAGGAGGGAGTGGTGGGAACCTCAATTTATAACCGGGTGGTCAGAAGCACAGGTTACAACTTACAGTTTGCAATTGGAATGTGAAGTGGGGTCAGTCACGTGGGATCTGATGCTATCTCCAGGTAGATTGTCGGGCCTTAAAAACTAACGCCACCTTAAGTGACATTACAAGAGGCGCTATTATGGGCCCACAAGGGTGTAACGTGGCAGCCTAAGACGGCGCCGGGAGAAAGTAGGGTGGGAGTGTCTGTGGGAACCTTGCCTTAGCCCTTATTGGCCAAATATGCGCTTCCGCACTTGTGAACACTGCGTGATCGTAACAGCTAGGCATTGAGACTCGTAACCTGTAAGCTGATTGGAGGATATAAAAAACCTCCCTTCCCCATTTGCCTTTAAAAGCAATTGCTTGGGGCCGGCCCGGTGGCGCACTGGAGAGTGCGCCGCTTGGGAATGCGGCGGCGCTCCCGCTGAGGGTTCGGATCCCATGTGGAGACCGGTTCCCGCTCACTGGCTGAGCACGGTGCGGGTGCAACACCGAGGGTTGCGATCCTGTTGCGGGTCCCCGGTGCGGGCGCGACACCGAGGGTTGCGATCCCGTTACCGGTCAGTAAAAAAGACAAAAAGGAAAAAAAAAAAAAGCAATTGCTTGTGTGATAATAAACGGAACTGCTCGACAGAACCCCCGCTGGGTCTGCGTGTCCTTTAACGGGCTGGTTGGGGCCGGCGGCTGTGCTCACCTCTCTTCACGGCTCTCTTCCCCCATCTCCTCCCAACGGGGACTGGAGGGAAAGAGGAATCTGGGCAATTCACTTGCCCACCAGAAGGAACGCCAAGGGAGAGACTGATAGCAAGGCAAAGGCTGTTCAGGTTGGCCGGCAGTGGACCCGACAATAGATAGTATCAGAATTGAGTTAAATTGCAAGATGACGAGTTGATGTCTACTGGAGAATTGACTAGTTGCTGGTGGGGAAAAATATCTGCACATTTTGGTGACAAGAGGTGAAATGTTCTGTGTTGACTGTGTAACAGAGGGAAAAATACTTTGTTTTTTTCCATGTATCTCCTACAAAGGCCCTACTCTTAGGCCCTAAGTTATATTACTTTTCACACTCTTGGTAATTAATTTAGTAATTACTGTAACATGAATAATAAAAATCTTTAACATCGCTCAAATAGAATTGTTCATTTTTTAGTGCATGATAATATTAAGGTTATATTTTTAAAAAACAGTCCTTTATCTTTTAGTGTTATATATACTTTAGTGAAATATGGCTGGGTGTCTTAATCCATTCATGCTGCTATAACAAAATACTTGAGACTAGGTAATTCATAAATAATAAAAAAATATTTCTCACAGTTCTGGAGGCTGGTAAGTCCAAGAACAAGGCACCAGCATGTTTGGCATCTGGTAAAGGCCTATTCCTCATAAATGGTGCTGTCTAGGTGTTCTCACATGGCAGAAAAGTGGAACAGCAAGAGAGCACTCCCTTTAGCCTCCAGCCCTTTTATAAGGGTGCTAATCCCATTCATGAGGGCAGAACCCTCATGACTTAAATGCCTCCCAAAGACCACACATCTTAATACCATCACAATGGGGATCAAGTTTCAAAACATAAATTTGGGGGGATATTTAGACCATACCACTGGGATTTGCTTCAATAATGGGAAGGGGAGGATACACATGGAATAGGATTGACCACTTGATAATTGTTGAAAGTGGATGATGGGTAAACAGGGGTTCCTTTTACCCTTCCCTATGTTTTTGTATGTTTTAAAATGTCCATGATAAAATTTGAGATGACTAAATCTTTAAACATATCAATAATGTATAAGAGGAAGCTACAATCCTTAATTTTTTTTCATTTAGAAATATTTTATTTCAAAATCTCAAGAGAAGACAGAAAATGGATTATATGTACTCTTAAAATATTCTCATATTCAGCATCATATTCTAAAGCTCTTTGTGGAGAAAGATCTGAGTAGGACCCCATTTAAGACCGCTGAGAAGGGAGGAGACCAATTCTGATCAATTTAACAGCCAGAATTTAAAGAGAAGTGGGTAGGCAGGCAGAGCTCAGCTTCTGCCACTTTGCACTAGAGACTTTTATTCCTTTCTCTTTAGGCCTTTTCTCGTATTGTGGCTGTAGTCATTTTCTCAGCAGTCTCCCTCTCACTCTTTCACTAACACCATCTTATGCTTTTTGTTAAGTGATTAGATTACTGAGAAAAGCAAAAATGTGGGTCCACAATATGCATTCACTGTGATACATGAAGAGTAGTGGCTAGTCAAAAGAGCAGGCAGACTTCCCAGGTGAAGAATCAATAAATGCTCTACTGTTTGATCCAGAAAAGAAAAGGACTCCAAAGATTTTGAGTGTAATACCTATTAACACTTGAGTACATTCCAAATTTAATAACAAACTATTTTACCTATATAGTCAAGAAAACCAAAAAAAGTTATTTCTTAAATCTAAAGTAGGGGTTGGCTCGGTCATTTGAATATGTCAGTCATTTGAATGTAACTATTCGTTTGCCTAGGACAATACCTGGCATGTGGCTGATGCACAATAAATATTTGTTGAATAAACTCCCTTCTTATGATCCTGCCAGCTTTCTTATTTAGGTGTCACTTAGCAGAATAATTAAGAAGCAGGAGAAAAAGTACGGGAAAAACAAGCTTAGATAATTTTAAACTTGTCAAGGCACTATGAATAGAGCATTTACTTTGAACAGCATATTAAATTACATAGTTCAGGGACATTTAATGAAATATCTTGGGACTCGGCCCATTAGGATCATGAATGAAGAGAGACACTTTATAAAGCCTTCTTTATGCTGAGCCAACTATAAATTTTGGCTCTTGGAATGGCTTGTTTGACTTTAGTACCTTTATAGCCTAAGTGAGTTTTCATTATCTGTATTTCAACATTTGGAAAAAGTCACTATTTAACATGCACAGTTTTTCATTTTATGGAATTACACAACTCTTATAATATTCACCATCATCTCCCCCTCCACCTCACTTTCCCACTTTAATATCTATAAATACTTTTCAGCTCCTAATATTTTCTTGCAATATTTAGATGGCTCCTGACATTGCCACCACCTCTCACTTGGCAGATTATCTGATCTGTAGAATCCACAAAAAAACTACAGAGGAATCTTTATGACTCCTTTGGATAGTCAAAAATAAAAGTTTCACTAGCAAGTATTTCTAATAATTGAGGCAATAATACTTATTTTTGCTATCAACTACTACTATAATTCTATTAGTGAGACTATAGCAACAGCTATTAGAACAAACACTATTTTTTGTAAGAATACACAGCATACAAAATCCAGTTTTTTAAAATGAGAAATTGTGGCAATTGTTTAGTTTACAAAAAGTGATTTAAAGTTAAAAGGGCTTTCTTAACGTGGTCACTGCTTCTAGGACAAATCTTAGGTAGGAGGCTGTTTTAGTCCATTTTCTGTTGTTGTGACAATATCTGAGACTGGGTAATTTATAAAGAAAACGAAATTTATTGCTTACAGTTTCTGAGGCTGGGAAGTCCAAAGTCCATCTGGTAGTGGTGATAGTGACCCAAGGGTCTCACATTGCAAGATGGTGGAAGCAGAGAGAGCAGGACAGACTCTCCTCTTCTTTTAAAGCCCTTAGAACCATGCCCCTGACCACCATTTTTAATCCATTCACTACTGCACAGTCCTACAATCCAATCACCTCTTCAAGGCTCCACCTTTCAATTACCATATTAGGTTTCTGCACCCTCTTAACAGTCACAGTAGGGTCTAAGTTTCTAATACATAAAACTCAGGGGACACAATTCAAGCTTCAATGAGTTTGGGGGGGACATAATTCAATCCACTACGTTCTGCCCATGGCCCAGCACTTCCTATTTCTAACAACCTCTGCACTGCCTGTGCAGTCCTTAATGTTACTTTCTGTTCCCTTGAAAATGAGCAGAGGCAGCAGAGTATCATGATTAAGACCAGAGCTAGACTAAACTTGATGAAATCCTAACTCTGCCCCTTATTAGCTATGTGACCTTATGAAAGCTGCTTTACCTCTCTCCCTGGTTTTAGTGTATTAAGAGGACCTGGATGCCATTCAGTGTAAGTCATATGCTAGAGTTCTTCCACTAAATCCCCCTCTTAGCTTAAACTCACTAATATAGGCTTCAATGCTTAAAATGAAAGGGACTAGAACTATGACTATCATCCTTCCTGAACTACCTCCTTCTGATGTCTCCCCTACCAGGAATCTACCATCTATGAACCAGTGAGGCAGCAATCTATTTATAGTTCCCAGACCCCTCGCACTGTAGAAGTATAGTGCCATTTCCTGTGTTACCAGGTAGCCTCTGTGACATGACAGACATCAAACACGCTGTGTGTGAGTGCATGTGTGTGTGTCATAGATGAGGAAGTGCTTCAACCCTATCCCTGGCCTGAATATCATACCTCTTACCTCCATTTTACATTTTGGAGGGTTATATGTCCTTTTTAACAAAGATATCCATGTGTGTAATGGGAGTTGGGAGAAGTTCTGTTTTAGGGTCTGTAAATACAACGGCAGGAAAGAAAGACGTTGGAATGATTTTGCCTTAAGATAAACGCCTGTGGTGGGAACAGGGCAGTCCTTGCTGAAAGAAGCAAATAACTGCAGTCCTACGGACTCATTCTACATCAAGAAAGCACACAGGCTTCACCTTGAATGCTAACTCAGTCCACTGGTAGTATACACTGAAGTATCATGGACTAAGTTGCCTACTTTGGTCTCAGTAAGGGGAAAAACACCAACTGAAATGAAGTTTCATAACTCATGGGTTAATCAAGATATTGGTGGCCATGTAAATCCAAATCCCCCAATATATCCTTCAAAAACTAAACAGACTAACAGAAACAAATAAAACCATACTAATCCCACACCTTCAACACAACTATGAAACAAACTACTATCTTCAAATTACCTAAAGTAAAAACTAATAACCCCATTCCAGTGGTGATATTTCTCAAGCTCTTCCTCTAACCAATTACAGAGAGCACAGGTAGCTCCAGAGGAAGAAAACTTGCACAGAAGAAAGAAGATAGGAGCAGAAGGCCTGCAATTGAACTAAAATCACCCACAGGAAGAGAAAGCCACCGTAAGTGAGAAAATCCTGAGTAAGAGCACTGGTAACTGAGAGAAAACTACAAGGAAGGGACTTAAAAGTGTACATGCCTCAAGGAGGCAGTCTTGAAAAGGCAATGAATGCTTCATAGGTATGACGGCAAATTTCACGTGTCAATTTGACTGGGCCACGGGATACCTAGATACCTGGTTACACATTATTTCTGGTGTGTCTATTACTTGCTGTTCCTGGAAAAGATTAGCATTTGAATTGCTGAAATAAGTAAATCAGATTACCTCCCCAGTGTGGGTGAGCTTCCCCTGACTTGTTGAGGGCCCAAACAGAAAAAAGGGAGAGAAAGATTGAATTCTCTTCGTAGCTTGAGCTGAACCATAGGTCTTCTCCTGTCCTTGGACTGAAACTTAACACCAACATTGCTCCTCGTTCCCAGGCCTACAGTCTCCGACTAGAACTTACACCACAGGCTTTCCTGGGTCTCCAGCGTACAGATAGCAGATTATGGGACTTCTCAGCCTCCATAATCATGTGAGCCAATTGCTTATAATAAATCTCATTCTAGAGATAGACACACAGATATACACATAGATATGTAACTCTCCTTTCTATTGGTCCTGTTTCTCTGGAGAACCCTGACTTACATGAAGGCAGAAAAGAGTAAAAAGAAAGGGAAGTATATTTTTTGGAAATTAGATAGTGATGGAAAAAGAAGCTAAAAAGGAAATTTAAAATTCTGTAAGAACAACATATATGTGTGTATATACACATATATTAAGGAAATTTAGGATTTTGTAAGAACACATATGCACTCAATATATATATACAGACACATATATATTTGTGTGTGTATGTATTTCAGAGACACACATTCTCTCCCTCAAAAAGGGAGGAAAAAAGCCATCCAACAAACAAACCAGACTTTGCTACACTGAAAGAGGTAGGCATTCTTGAATTAGTAATCTCACAAGACCCCCTAAAACAACAACCCTTTTCACAGACACAGAGTCACAAACAATCTTCATCTGTATATAAAACTACTATTGAAAAATGAAACCAGAACAATTACACTTTAATAAATACTCCAAACTGAACTATATCTCTTTAAATGATAAGCATTTGGGAGCATGAAAAACACTTTGGACCAGACATTTAAACCTAAAAATAGAATGAATGAAAGCAAAAAGAAATGAGAGAAGAGGTGACTGAACTTACTAAGAAATAGAAGAAAAAGATAAAATCATATCAGAATTGTAAATTAAAGTTCTGGTTAGGAATAGATTCAAATAAAAACTTAATAAAAGGCATTGAAGAAAATAGGAAAAGAACTAAGAAAACGAAAATGGGATAATAAAGTAAAAATAGTTAGAGAAAAAGTTCTTGAAGTGGCAGATAGGCAAAAGATATAATTATGGGTAACTGGAGTCCCTGAAGAAGCAATGTAAAACATTGGAATAGAACTAACATTTAAAACTGTAATCCAAGAAAACTTTTCAGAAACAAAAGGCCTGATTCTACATATTAAAAGAACCCACAAGGTAGCAAGGAAAATTGACCTGCTACAATCAACTCTAGGGTACATCCCAGTAAAACTATTAGATTTTAAAAACACTGGGAGGAGAGGACCCCCAGGAATTCCAAGCATAAAGATCAAATAACTTATAAGGCTGACATCAGATCTCTCAAACAAACATATAAAGCAAGGCCACATTGTAAATAAGGAAAGAAAGTGTGAATCAATTATTTACTTCCAGCCAATCTGTACTACCAATATTAAGCTTATAGAAAAACAATTTTAAATATGCAAGCACTCAGGGGAAGTTGTGCCCATGAACTCTTCTTAAGAAACCCACTAACAATTGAACTACGTCTAGCCAAAAGGTGACTGGGAAACTTCAGCAAAAGGACTGATGGGGAAGATTTAATAATGGATCTAAGAGCAAAATGAAGTTGCAGTAAAGGACGACAGACAAAATAGATATAATGCAACTGAAAAAAAATGGGAAAAAAGGAAAGAAAAATGTAGAATAAACTTGCTGATTGTTGAAACAGCACTAAAATCAAAGGACAACACTAAAAACTAACATAACAGATAGCAGAAAGTTAAATAAGAAAACAGGGAACTGAGGGCCTTTTAAAAAGGCATAAATACACAAGTAGCTCCTACAGCAATAACAAAAAACAACAAAGTCTAAGTATCCAAAGAAATTTTAAAAATGAAAGAACAAAGAAAGCACATCACAAAGAAATAAAGAAAAATATAACAATATACATAGTATTCATAACAAACATATGATTGAGTTGATATGAAACCTAAGTTATTAAAATAAAATTTTTGATTTGGCTCATTAAAAAAAGACCTAACTAAATGCTGTATACAAGAAAAAACCTAAAAACAATATAAATCAAAAGGCTAAAAAGTAAGGAACAGACAAAAGTATACAAAACAAATAGAAATAATAAAGCAAGAGTATGATGCCAATACTAAAGAATTCAAGTCAAAAAGCATCAAATACAGCAAAGAAAAACACTGTTTAATGTTAAAAGCCACAATTCACAATGAAGAAATAACAGCTGTGTATCACCAAATAACACAGAGCTTACCTTTAAAAAGCAGAAACTACAAAGGATGCAAAAAGACAGAAACACAACTTTATATATAATATGAACACAGACACATGAACTTAACTGAGAATATAAAAAACTCACACAACATAAATAAGGTAGATCTTGTAGATATATATCAAACTTTATACCCTGATAATATAAACTATACCTCCTTCTCAAGTGGACATACATATTGACCAAAAAGAGTAATCACACATTAGGGCATTAAAACGCAACAGTATATTTCATGAAATAGAAATAATAGAAACACTCTGATCACAATTCTAATAAAACTAGATATTACTAACAAAATCAAAAACAAAAAGGACGTCCTACCTCAAAATCCTAAAACTTTCTACCATTAAACAACTCCTGAATGAAACAGAAAAGTACAAATCAAAATTACAGATTTTCTAAAAAATAATGACATGAAAATGATACACTTAGTGCACTGAATAGAGGAAAATCTGTAGCCTTGAACATCTATATCAACAGTGAAAGTAAATTCCTAATTCAAAATAATAAAGTAAACCAAGGGCAAACAGAAGGATGGAAAATAATAAAGATAAAAGAAATCAGTGAGATAGAGAATTTTAAAAAATCATTATATGTAATTCATAAATCAAAATCCTGAATTTTTAAAACAATACAAGTTTAATTCAGAAAAAAACAAAAGGAGAAAGGACAAATATCAAAATAAGAATTGACAAGGGGAAAGATACACTTTCCGCAATATAAAAATACATATTACACAAGATTATTCACAAGATTATTATCATTCATAATTAGAAATAACCAGGGCCGAGCCCGTGGAGCACTCAGGAGAGTGCGGCGCTGGGAGCGCAGCGACGCTCCCGCTGCGGGTTCGGATCCTATATAGGAATGGCCGGTGTGCTCACTGGCTGAGCACAGTGCGGGTGACACCACACCAAGGGTTGCGATCCCCTTACCGGTCTTGGAAAAGACAAAAAAAAAGTCCACAGATAGGAAAATAATTGAGTAAAGTATCAGTGCACCCACACAATGCAGTGCTATGTAGCTTTAAAAATGAATACAAATCTTTTCATATCATTATAAAATAATATGGATATCCAGTATATATTAAGTGGAAAAAGCAAAGTACAAAAGAATATCTGTAATGTGCTATGTTTTGTGTAGGAAAGAAGATATACATTAATCTGTTCATTTTGTGCACAGAGAAGCAAAAGAATTAGACAAATGAAACTAACTGCTTAGGGAGTTAGGAAGAATAAGAGGTGGACAGGAGGGGCTGTGGGAGAAACAGCCCACTGTAAAGCTTTCAGCACAGTTCTGACTTTTGGAGACATATTAATGTTTCACATACTAGTAGAAAAATAAGGGGATCAACAAGGATGAAAGGGGAAAAAAACCTCTAAATGGAAATCAAACAGAAACAAAGACTAACAAAACTACACTAAAGAGGGGAAGGGAGAACTAACCCAAATAACTTTTAAACACAGTATTTTCACCACATATTCTCAGGCTGCAAACAGAAGAGAACTGTAAATAAACACGAAATTCTAATAAATGGGTTTGTTTTTTAGTGTTAAGGATTAGTAATTCTGAATTACTTTCTGTGTATTCTAGGATTGAGCAAATAAATAGTGGATTCTGAATAACAGGAGCCTGGCTTCTCACTATCAAAGAAGGGAGTTACAAACATGGAAAGGGAAGAGGAAGGCTAGAAAGAAGCCTGTAATGATGAATGGAATAGGAAAAATTAATATGTACCCATAGTTGTTAATACACAAAGACAGATACAGGTATGTGTGTGTGCATGCATGTGTACACCCTAGCTCTGCCCACTAAGAGGGCTCTGACGGTTATTTTTATGTGTCATCTTGACTGGGCCACAGAGTGCCCAGATATTCAGTTAAACATTATTCTGTTTCTGTGAGGATATGTCTGGATTACATTTACATTTTAATCAGGAGAGTAAATCAGATTGCCCTCCATAATGTGGGTGGGCCTCATCCAATCAGTTGAAGGAATAAATAGAACAAAAGGACCGATCCCTGGTAGGAGACATTCCTCCATCAGGCTGCCTTCAGACTTCATCTATAACATTGATTCTTCCTCTCTGCTTGCCTTCAAACTAGAAAACTGGCTCTCCCTTGGCCTACAGCCTGCTGGCCCACCCCACAGATTAGACTTGTTAGCCTCCATAATCACATAAGCAAATTCCTTATAATAAATCTCTGAAGAATGCTAACTAATGTAAGGGACTAAAAGCAATGATATCTCAGTAGCAATGAGCACAAGTGCTCGGATCTTGATTTCTAAAAACCATTCCCACGAAAAAGAATTAGGTTTCCTTGAAAAACAATGGCAGATTCCAAGGCAAGATAAGTAAAGTACAAGATGACTCTGGAATATCTGTTGTCAAAACATAAGGAAATGCTTAAAGACTTAACGGGCACATGTCAAAAGGACATAGAATGATTCAAGTAAGAATCATTACTGTATGTTAAAACTAGTGGGTAAAATTTTTATGAGAAACAGGATATTTACATAGTCTCAATTATCTCCCCACAACATACACACTGGTTACAAAGGGAAAAATAATAATTTTACAGTAGGGAAACCTGGCTGACACCCCCATGACCAAGTGATAACAGTGTAAAACAACAGCATGGGCCTCCTGATATGATACACTTAGGACACCACTTCTGTAGTATTTCAGCCAAAAACACATAATCAGAATCTAATCATGAGGAAACATCAGACAAACCCAAGTGGTAGAATATTTCTAAAAAATAACTGACCTGTATTCTTCAAAAATGTCATTATCATAAAACACAAAGGTAGACCAAGTAACTGTTCTAGATTTAAAAACACTAAAAAAAAAAGTTTCTCTTTTACTCAAAAGGAAATTTAGCAAAATTCGAATAAAGTATATAAAATATAGTATTACATCAATGTTAATTTCCTTATTTTGATCATTGTACTGTATATATAATAAAATGTTCTTTTTGGGGGGAACACACACCAAAGTATTTAGGAGTAAAAGGACATAACATCTGCAAATTGCTCTCAAATGGTTCAGAAAAGAAATAATATTTATTATTGCTTTATGAAAAGCTAATGTGGTAAAAAGTTAACATGAGGAGAAGCTGGGGTGAAGGTTGTATAGAAATTCTTTGAATTATTTTTGTAAATTTTCTGTAAATCTGAAATTATTTCAAAATGAACAAATTTAAGTAAAATTACAGTAGTATTTGATGATAAGATTTTCTACATTATTCCCCAACACATGTGCACACCCACACACACCTATTATAAAAACCAAAGGCAAAAATCTAAGAGAAACCCTCCAGTTATCCTTCTTCTATACCCTCTACATACAGATGGCACATACCCTGCTGGCTCTATCCTCTCCTCTGCAACAGCACTACTGCCTGAATTACTGCATAACCTCTGAAAGATTTCTTGACTCCAGACCCTCCCCCATTCAATTCATCCTTTATACACGTGCAAGATTAGCCACCTCACTACTCTACTTGAAAATCTCAAGTGGCCCTCCATGGCCAGCTCTTTCACAAGACTTCAGTCTTTTCCAGATCATGCCGCTACCTCACCTCTCTCCCCCTCACCTCCTCCTCACAAGCAAGAAACCAAATGCAGCTCTCAGAACTTGCAGTGCTGTTTCAAGGTTCATGCCCTACCTAGCCTATGTTGTCATCTTTGCTGAAATACTCTTATCTACAATCCTTTTGTTTGACCAAAAAATTCCCCCCGCATGGGGCTCACCAGTTAGCCCAGTTGGTTAGAGCACAGCCTCATAACATCAAAGTCATGGGATCGGATCCCCCTCCCAGCCAGCTGCAAAAAACCCAAAAAACAAAAAACAAAAAAATTCCTCCTCATGCTTTTTTTTTTGACCAGTAAGGGGATCACAACCCTTGGCACAGTGTTGTCTGCACCACACTCAGCCAGTGAGCGCCTCGGCATTACCAGCACAACACTCTACTGAGTGAGCCACGAGGCTGCCTTTAAACACTATCTTAGCTTCACCTTCTCTGTGAAACCTTCCCTGACACAACACTCAATGTGAGGACAAGTAACCATTCTCCCTCCTTAGTGCTGCTGTTTTACCTTCCACTTTCTCCATTACACTCACCACTCACTGTTACCTACCTCCCCTTCTAACATGAGCTCACTAACAGAAGGGATCATGTCCTTTTTATTTGTTGAATTACTTAGGTTATTCAACAGGTCCTCAAATAGTGTTTATTACCATGAATAATCATATGTACACATACACACTATATAATCCCTTAGAAAAGGGTAGAAAATGTTAAGAAAGTCTTAATCTACATGTTGACAAGTAAAAGCCAAGAAAATGAAAAAATAATTTTAAATCTAATAAACATTTTCGCAGGGGGGATGACACAAGCTCTTGCTCGTTATTTAATATGTTAGAACAAGTCCTAGACTTAATTTTTTGCACTAATTTTTGGAAAACCAATAATCTGATGTTTTTTAATTTTTATTTTCTATAGTTTAATGATAAAGAACACTTTGTTGTTCACAAGCTTTTAAAATCATAAATTGGGGCCAAATAAATTTATGTAAATAAAATAATACAAAACCCAAAGTAGTTTTGCTTTATAATATTTAAGTACTAGGATCATCCTTTTTGTCAAAGTGCTTTAAAAGCAGTAATTTCTGGGGCCGGCCCGGAGCGCGGCGGCCCGCCGAGGGTTCGGATCCCACATACAGACCAGTTCCCGCTCACTGGCTGAGCGAGGTGTGGGCGCAACACCAAGGGTTGCAATCCCGTTGCCGGTCACGAAAAAAGACAAAAAGGTAAAAAAAAAAAAAAAGCAGTAATTTCTGATTTAAACTCAATTCTATAAAAAATCTAATCAGTTATTAATCTTATTTTACTGATCTAAAACTAAGCCGATTATACAATCTATCAGGAAGTTTCAAAAAAAATATTACAAATAGTTACACTTGCCCTCCTTTCCAACACTAGATATACATTACAGGGATAAATAAAATTACTTTCTAATCCTAAAACAGAGATCCTTAAATTACTGACATAATAATTCATGAGAAAGCTTCTACTAAAAAATTGCCATGACATAAAAATATGCAAAATCATAACTACAGAAATTAGCACTGTTGTTGTTGTCTTTGATACCCTCACACTCCTGGTTTTTCTGATGGCTTTCTGATGATCACTTTGCCTTAGGCTTTTCTGGGGACCTGGCATGATTTGATCTTCACTTACATGGCCCTTCTTACCTGTTTCTATCACAGCCTCCATTTCCAAGCATAAAATGAAGCATCTATTAAAAGTATATGCTCCAGGAGGTGAGGAACTGAGCCAATTCTATTTATTCTTTATCATTATTATTATTACTATTTATTAGTGTGTCTGCCCCTTCCCAGAAGTCCCAAGTACACAGTGTCAATGGATACAGGAATATAGGACAAATGACTAAGTTAGTTTGGAGATTTTTTTTTTTTTTTTGAGACCGGCCGCACCACGCTCAGCCAGTGAGTGCTGTGAGCGCACTGGTCATCCCTATATAGGCTCCGAACCCGTGTCGCCACGGGCTCGGCCCTGGAGATATATTTTAAGGGCTAATTTTTATAAGAATTTCTTTTTTTTTGGAATAAGAGAAGTGATTTATTTTCCAGAATAAACACTGGTAATTAGACATGTGTGCCAAATATCACAAGAGGCCTACTTTCAGTAGCATAAAGGGTAACTTCAAAATCTCCCCTAATGTTTGAGAGGACAGAGACTTTCCCTGTCCCTGCTCCCCAGAGACAAAAAGTCCATGGGAGTTGATATCATTATCTCCTGCCAAAAAGATAGAGATCCAACCAAGGCATACAAATTTTGAAATGATTCTGCAAGCATTAAGTATCGTATAACTTCGTATAATGTATGCTATACGAAGTTATTACGAAATTGACATACCAGCCAGCTGCAAGAAAAAAGAAAGAAAGAAAATTGAAGTAATTCAGATAATAGTGTTAGAACTATCTATTTTATTTATATAAACTTATTTACATAAAATATACGTATATTTATTTACTTACACACATTCTCCAGATATTAACTATTGCCAAATTTCTTTTAGAGCTCCTTTTTTTACTCTTCCAGCAAATACATATATGGTCACATGTGCAATGAAAGACTACCTGAGCTGTCCTGAAGCTGGTATGTGTCATTCCCCCAAATACTGTACACATCTAGGATGTACATATATATGTATCCATAACATCTAAATACCATTCTTTTCATAAAAGCTTCATAAAGTGTTTTCATAACATTTCATATTTTTTTGTAAATAGTATGTGTACTGTACATATCCTTTTGCAACTTTCTTTTTACACAATTATACTTCACGTTGATATATACACTTATAAATCTAATTCATTCAACTGATGTGTAACAGTCCATTTTTATGAGCAAATTAAAATGTATTTTACTCATTTACCTACTAAAGGAGAGTTGTTTCCATTCTGTCACCTTTTCTAATGGTGTTGTAATGAATATTCTGGTACATGTCTACATATGCACATGGGCAACAGTTTCTCTAGCATAGACATCTAGAGAGGGAACTGCAAGGTCAGAGTTATGTACATCTTTGAATTTACTAGCTATTGCCAAGATGCTCTCCAAAGGGATTGTACCATTTTATACTCCTGCTAGCAGTGTATGAGAGTTTCCATTTCTTGCAATTATCAGACATTAAAATGACTGCCAGTCTGAGGAGTGTAAAAAGATGTATAATTGGTTGTTTTAATTTGCTTTTCCTTTTAATTGGGCACACGGTAATTAATAACATGTCATACATCATTCTGTCACATACCAAGTTCTTATATTTAATGGAAGAAAATATAGAGGAATATCTTTGTGATTTAAGGGCAGAGTCTTAAACAAAACTTCAAAAGCACAAATCATAAGGAAAGCAATGATAAAACTGATACATAAAAATTAAGGATTTCTGTTTAAGGAAGAAACACAGGACAAGGTTAATATGTGACAGAATGGGAGAAAACATCTACATCCAATAAGAGATTAATATCTAAGGAATGGGGCCGGCCAGTTAGCTCATTTGATTGAGCATGGTGCTGATAACAGAGATAAAGAGAGGTGAGAGAGTAAGAGAGAGAGAGTGAATGAGAGAGAGTGAGAGTGAGAGAGAGAGAGAGAAGAGAGAGAGAGGAGGTGCCAGGGTCTTTTAAGCAACCAGCTACCAGCTCTTGTGGGAACTAACAGAGTGAGAACTCACTCACTACCCCTCCTCCCCCAGGGAGAGTATTAATCCATTCATGTGGGATCTGCCCCTGTGACTCAGTTTCCAGCACTGCAACACTGTGGATCAGATTTCCAAATGAGTTTTGGGGGGACAACACATCCCAACTCTATCAAATGTCATTCAACTAAATGTAAAATTTTTAATTATCTAGTATTCCAATGTTAAGTCCAATACTCAATAAAGAGTAGGTCCTCCATAATCATTTGCTGGTGATACAGATATTTTAACAATCAAAATTACGATTACCTTCCTTTAAAAGGAATATGAAACTATTTTAGTGCAGAACTTATTATTTTGACATTTTACAATAATTCCAGCTTCAACTCCTCCAAAACAATTCATGATTCAGTCAAACACCTAACAACTTGCAAGTTACAAGGTGATGGGATATACAGCCTTGAGATGAAGGATTGAGGCATTGTAGGCAGAAGAACAAATTGATCAAGGCCATGGTTTACAGACAGTAGGAGAAAGTTCAGTATGACAGTATAATGGAGACAAAGAGTAGTAGTTGGAAATGGAAAGAAAAGTGAAGGCTGTGCGTAAATTAAGAAGTTCTCTGAATGACAGACTAAGAAACTGAGGTATTAGTCTACAGGCAATGAGGAGTCATTGGAGGTTTTTTAAAAAGGGGTGACTCAGTATTGCACCTCCAGGAAGATGGAATAGATGTAATTTTCTTATTCCTCTCCCCAAGTACAACTAAAAGCCCTAGACATTATACATGAAACAAAATAAGAAATCTGTAAAAAGTGGAGAGAAGAAGGCAGACTGGCAGGGGACCTCAGGACCTGAGGAACAACTCCACAGTGAATTCCCTGGGTTTTCTTTTTGCCTCATTATATATCAGACGTGCAGCTGAAAAGCCGGCAACCTGAAAACATCAACAGGAGAAGACCCAAAAAAGGCCCCAACAAAAGCCTTTAGCCAAAATAGGAAAGGGCAGTCTAGCAAGACAGAAAATTTTTAGACAAAAATAGCACTGTTCTAGCCAAACACTACACAAAACACTGCGTTCCTACACCCACCCATGCCATCAAAGGCCAAGTAGGGAGAGATATAAGTTAACATATATGAAATGACGGCCAGGTTCTATACTAAGCCAGATGTATCCTGGCTCCAACACCAGTGCTTCCTTTCACCAGGCTGTGCTCAATGCTCAAATGTCACCAAAGCAACAAGTGCAGTGGATCCAGCATGATCCTGCACAAGAGATGTGTTACAGACTGAATGTTTGTGTCCCCCCAAAATTCACATGATAAAAATCCTAACCTATAATTTGAGGGTATTAGGTCTTTGGTAGGTGATTAAGTTGTGAGGGCAGAGACCTCATGAATGAGATTAGTATCCTTATAAAAGAGATCCCGGAGAGCTCTCTCACTCCCTCTGCCATGTGATGTCACAGCAAGAAGACAGTCATCTATGAAGTAGCAAAGCTGGCCCTCATTAGACACCAAATCTGCCAGTGTCTTAATCTTGGACTTCCAACCTCCAGAACTGTGAGAAATAAATTTTTGTTGTTTATAAGCTTCCTAGAATAGGATACTCTGTTATAGCAGGCAGGTCTGACATGTGATTAAGACCAGATATAAATTATAAAATTATCTCTCCTATCAACATTCTTATTTCCACAGTATCTGATGTCAGCAAAGTATTAAGGAGAAAAGCAATAATTATCTGCTTAAACGATTCACACTAAGTTATGAGTAACTGATAGGCTTGAATATTCTCACAACGTATAAAAGCAGTTTAACTCAACTAGCATTTTAACAGAAATTGTATGTTTAAGACCGAATTAAAGTGTAGTCCAAGTATTATTGTCTGCTTAACTCAGATGCCTCAAAGCATCCATCACCCTGTTTCTAATCTTGGAGTTCTTAGGTATTTTGGAAGTAAGTGGGATACAAATCCCAAATTACAAAGTAGTAGTATCTTCCATCTCACCACAAGTCAAGATGTATGTCTGGTTAGCTGCCTGTCCTATACAGAGGAAATACTTGGAATACAGCTTTTATTTGTCTGTAGAGATGATCAAAGATCAAGGAAATTGACAAAAATCCATGTTTGTCTTCTGAGCTGCCTTTAAGCTCCCCCTTTTTCTTGTCTTTTAAGATCTCTATGGCATCCTTCATACCTCCTGCCCAGGAGATCACTGTCTTTCAGCTTCCCCTGTCACAACAGAAAAAGATTTAAACAAGGACTGAACTGTCTTTTAACAAACTTATTTTATATGTTAAGGTACCTGGCAGAAATTTTTCCCTTTTGGTTTGACTTGGTTTAATTAAGGGAGTAGGGGCTTTATTTGTTTGTCTTTGTTTTGCTGAGTTTAGAATGCTGAAATTGCTTTAGTACTGATACCATGCCTAAGAGAACTCAGTCCCAAAAGTTAATAGGTTACTTGAGTTCTCCTTTGCTCTCATCACTCTTTTAACCTTAATTATTTGGAACCCAAGATTCTCAAATTCCAAGGATCCAGATTCCATTTTCATAGTGTCTACTTCATTCTCTTGTCTGACATCCTTTTCCTTCTTTCAGCATGGTGACCATTTTTGTACTCCCCTCCCCCAGTCCCCCAGTATTCTGTTCTCATGCCCCAGAGTTCTTGCAGCCTCCATCCTGTGAGGGGTAAATGAACTACAAATGTCTGGGGAGAAGGTAGGCATATAACACATGGCTGGCTGCGGTGACCTCACAGACTCCCAAAAACATGAAACCTAAACTCAAGAAAAAAAGCAAAGGACCACCACCACTACCACCCGCATACAACGGATAAAAAGTAAAATTCAGCACTTTAGTTTTTAATAGTATAGAGTGGTGGGACAGGGAAAGTGGTTTACGGGGAAGGCAGTTTAATGACCACCATTAAACAGGACATGATAGAAAAAAACTACTGACTGGCAATGATTAGATATCCTGGAGAACATAATGAGAAAGAAAAACTTCTGAAACTGGATATCAAAGTTAATTACAATTATATATGCAAACTGCTTTTATTTCATGCCTAATTATTATGCAAAATAATAAACATTCATATCATAAAAGATGTCAGACTAATTTTGAGTTTTACTTTGATGAACTGCAGCCTTTCCTTCCAACCCCCACCCCTGCAGCTTCATTCATTGTTGACTGCAAATGTAGAACAGTGATTCCTCTTAAAACTTTTTAAAAAACATTTCCAAGACACCATGCTGTCACACTAGAGAAGAGGTCAGCAATTTGGTACCCCGCTTCTCATGCTATCATTCCTGCAACTACAGAACTTCTAGTCTTTTCTAGGTCCAAACTATTCCTTACCTAGTTACTATAATAATTTTTCCACAATAATGTTTTTTTATCACTTCCCAGCCTAAGAAACACAACTGGGTTCACAACAAGCAGCACCAAAATATAAACTCTTAAATGGCTCAATGAAAAGATGCTCAAATTAATTTATAATCAAAGAAATGCACCTATAGATTGGCAACGATCAAATAATTTAGTAACTCATTGGATACAGGAACACAGATCTTCTCATATATTTCTGTTAGATGTGCAAAATGGTACAACCTCTATGGAAGGAAATTTGGCAATATCTATCAAAATCACAAACGCAAGTACCTTTGATCTAGAAATCCCATTTCCAAGAATTTATCTTATAAATATACCCACTCACATCCACCATAGTGTATGAAATAACATATAAAGTTATTGATTGCAGTATTATTATAAAGGCAAAAAATTTAATAATAAAAATGTAATAATAGCAAATACTTATCTAGCAGTTAGTATAGTGCCATTTTAAGCACATTACACATTTTCTCATTTAATCTTCCCAGTAATCTTCTGAGGTTGGTGCTGTTAACATCCTCACTGTCCGCACTGATGGAGAAACTAAAAGGTCAAGTAAAAGTAACCCAAGGTCACATTGTTAGTGTGGAGCCAGCCTTTGAACCCAGATAGTCCAGCTCCAAAGCCTGTTCTCTTAACTATTTCAATATACTAAACCACCTAAATATATATCAATAGGGGGACAGCTACACAAAATATATGGTACATCTATCTAAAGGAATATTAATATTTTTTAAAGGAAACTCTAATTTCCCCTCCCACTTTGAGTGGACTGAAGTTAGTGACTTACTTCCAAAAATAGAGAATGGAAAGGAAAAAATAATAACTATACAGTGAAGAAGTCTAGCAAACACAACCTTAATCAAGTGATCACAGTTAACATCATCAGCGATGTCATATAAATTACCAGGCACTCCCTCATGTGATATGATGATAAGGACAAGTCCATTTTGTGGTGTTGCTTTCAAACCTCCAAAACTCCATTACAATCATCAGGAAAACTTCAGACAAACCCAGATTGAGAGAGATTCTATAAAATATCTGACCAGTACTCTTCAAAACTGTCAAGGTCATAAAAAAACAAGACTGAGAAACTATCAGAAGAGATCAGAGGAGTCTAAGGAGACAGGACAGCTAAATGCAATCTAGTATTCTGGATGGAATCCTGAAACATACAAAGGATATTAATGGAAAAACTGGTAATATCCAAATAAAGCCTGGAGTTTAGTTAACAGCAACATACCAATGTTGTTTTCTTAGTTTTGACAATGTACCACAGTAAGTCATGTTAGGGGAAGGGAAACTGAAACTGGGTGAGGTATATTATTTTTGCAACTTCTGTAATCCTAAAGTTATTCCAAAACAAATTTAATCCAAAAAAAAAAAGAAGAAGAAGAAGAAGAAAGCTCTTTATGTATTAATGTGGGGGGGGGGAACCCTCCAAGAAATAAACAAAAAAAAAGGTGCAGAATAGTGGATATGGTATGGACAAAAACATTATGTGCATAGGTATTGAAGCATTATTTGTGTAAAAAGGATGGGAAAGCACACATGTATATTCTGGAAGAATACATAAGAATCTGATGACACTGGTTGACTGCAGAGAAGAGAACTCAGCAGTTAAGGAACAGAATTGTTTTTGGTCTTTTTTTTTTTTGGAGGCTGGCTGGTATGGAAAAGGAAGACCTTTTAATGTATCCTCTGTACCTTTTAAAATTTCAAACATATGAATGCATTACCTATTCAAAAAATAACTAACTTTTTAAATAAAAAGTATGAGGAGGACCTGAACTAAGACAAAGATTGTCAAAATAATGTAAGGGATTAATTAGAAAAAATTTTAGGAAATTAAAAAATAATCTAATCTCCTCCATCTATCCATTAAGGGTTCCTACAACCCCTTCCTCAATTTTTCCACCTACCTCTTTTCTACTCAATGCACTACAGACACTCTATTCTAGCTGAACCAATCTGACTGCCAATCCCAACAAGTCACCACTTATTCCTCAAATCCACATCTCTAACCTATGCCACCTACCTATTGTGTTATTTAGCATCTTGTATATTTTATCTATATCAGGGACAGCAAATACAGGCACTCATGCCTCCCTACTTCTACCTATGACAATAAACATTGCTTAATAATCATAGTACCCTTTCCCACTAAATCCAGATGTTAACTCCAACTCCTATTCAATGCAGTGCTCCAGGTAATCACCATTATCAATCCAAGCTGGCCCACAAAATAAAACCTATTTACTATATCTAGTCCCTACAATATTAATCTGTTTGATTGATACGTTTTTCTATGGATTTCACATATTTACTTATATATACCCCATTTTGTTCTGAAAAGGATTAAAAACACAAGAATGAATGAACTATAAAAAATTAATAAAGATAAATGCAGAGTATAAAGAAAAGAGCCAAAAATTATGCCAAGAAAAAGGCTGAAAATTGTACAGCATAAAACCTAGTTGTCTGCTCTAGAGTAGGCCACAAACCTAGCTCTGGCTTTAACCATCACAAAAAGGAAAACCAAGTCCATAGTCCAGAAGATGAACAGAAAAATACCCAGAAAGGGAACTATTCATGGTACTTAGATCCAAACAGTAATTTCTGTAAAGCAAAGAGAACCCTATAGAATGATCACCAATCTTCAAAGGGCTCGGTTGTTTCTGATAGGGTGCCTTAGGAGAGTGTTATGGTACCATATCAAAGCCCTATTCAGCAAAATTGATTTTTCAAAGAGCAGACACAAGCTTTAATAGCCCTCAGTCCTGTTACTTGGTTTCCTACTTTATTGCCTCCCTAACTATGTTATAAACTCTTCAAAGACAAGAACCATGTCTTCTAATTCTTACGTATAGCTCCAAGGTGCTTTATATTCTGCAGAAAAGAAGTATTTGACGTCAGTGAGAATTTAGAGTGCAATTCAAGCCTATTCTGGTAAAAAAAATTCTGTAACATAAACATAGGAATTCCCACTCTTAATAAATAAATATGCTAACTGAAGCCTCAATGGATAGAATTCTAAAAGCCTTCCATACTGTTACTGAATCGCAATTTAATTTTGATGTCCCAATGGCACTTTTTTTTTGCATATCCCTAGCACAAAGCTTGCAAAAAAAGCAAATCAATATCACTGAAACTGATCAAATAAAATGAAGCTCACAAGCAAAAGCTTTGGCAACCCCTATTAAAGGAAAGACAATATCAGTCTTTTAGGAATATAATCAATAGCTCTTTACACAACCAGCTGACAAAGGCAGGTACATTTTCTAAATGACTCTGCAAGTCCACTAGAAGACAATGAATTATAATGCAGATTTTCTCTACATCTTTCCAAGAATCTGCAGTTTCTGCAAATGCCAAACTGCCAGAAAACTGTACTTCCCAGATCTTACACACACACACACACACACACACACACACACACACACACGAGGAGGCATGAATGCAAAAACTGGAATGGTGCAGCCACAAGCCAAGAAACGCTGGCAGCCACTAAAGAGCTGGAAGAGGCAGGGAACAGGTTCTCCCTTAGAGCCTCTGGGGGATCACAGCCCTGCCAACACCTTGATTTTGGCTCACTGTAACTGATTTTGGACTTCTAGCCTCCAGAGCTGTGGAAGAATAAGTTTCTGTTGTTTTAAAGCACAGAGTTTGTGGTAATTTGTTACAGCAGCCACAGGAAACTAACACAATAATAGTAAGTGGTTCAACCAAGATTCACGACCAGGTCCTCTGACTTTAAATGCCAAACGTGTTTCCCTGTTTCACATGGCCAAGGAAGCTCAGATCATGACCTGATCCCTGGTTATGACTAGGAGCTTTTGGACACTAGATGAGCTTTTCAGCCTTCTAGAATAGATAGAGTGGCTAACTCCTTCACATTTACCTCTGAACACTGAGTATATCTTTATGTGATGTGCCCAGTACTAAATGGGGCACTTTATATGCATTACATTTTTCAATACTCACAACTTCAGGAATTAGATACAACTGTTATACCCATTACAAATGAAAGATATGAAGATACAGAGAGATTAAATTACCCACCCAAGCTTATGCATACTTTAGTTATTTGCATATCTAGTAATAAATGTGACAGGATGACATTTTAAAAGTTTTAACTGTGTTCAATGCCCTCACACGTTAGCTTCCTTTCTTCTTGGGTTGTCTTCACGTGTCCCACAAAGTGTCTCCTCCAACTCAAGCGAGACATTATGAATCCTGCACTGCATTAGGAACATTAAGGCAGAGGAATGAAAACAATAGAGTAAAATTACTCACTCATGTTTGACAAGCTCAAGTGCAAGTACAAGATGGTAGAAATTTGGAGAAACAGGATCTTCAGTTCTCCCATGTCCCTCAGTCCAGGCAACGATTTCATGGCTGGGAAGAAGAGGAGGGGAGGGACCTAATGGATGGGACTGGAGGACCATTGAGAGATTTTCCAGCTTTGCCACCTCAGGAGATTTGTGGTGGCAGAAACAGCAGTCAGGCCACAGCAGTCTGGGTGTCACCCAATGACTGACAAGCAGGAGTGAAGTTCATCTGCTCTTTGCTGTTTTATCAAACCACCTGGTGTGGACAGTCACCTCCCCTACCCTACAATGACTTGGGTCACTCATACAAGTAATCATATACAACTGGAAAACAGGACAGAACCCTGACACCTGCGATGGGGCAGTGATATAGGGAGAGCCCCTAGGACTGAACTGAACCATGCAGTGGTCTCCCTTGAGCTCCCCTGACTCCCCTTACCCCTACCCCTAGCATATGGCAAGCAGCATCCTATAGGGATTCGAACCCGCAACCTTGGTGTTATCTGCACCACACTCTCCTACTCTCTCAAGTGAGCCACAGGCCGGCCCTTAGCCCGGAAATTTTTTATAGACCCTTTCAAGTTTATTAGTGGAAACCATCCCTAGGCTCTACCATCCTGTCTCCTGAAATCTATTCCTATTAGGCTAAAACATAAATTACAATAATTACAGAAACAAATTTACGTTTGTATAGCACATTACAGTTTATTATTACAATTTTTCTCATTTTTATTAGATGCAACTACTGAGCTTTTTCATATATTAGTTCACATTTCATTTAATACTTTCAAAACTCCTGTGAGGTAGGAATTATTGCCATTTTACAGATGAAAAATGGAACTTTGAAGAGGGTATGTAACCTGTCCCAAGGTTATACAACTAGTACACAGAAGTCTAGCACTTTACCCTGGGTCTAAGAGAAAAGCCCATACACTCCTGCACACACTGATTCATTTAATCATTTACCTTCAACTTACTAATAAAATGTAATAGAAAACAAGTGCGGAAACTTCATAGAACAATGAAAACAGGAAAGTTAGAAAGGTCATCTCATCTCTTCCCTACCCCATAGCTGTCAGGTGATGTCCAATTAATGTTTACAGGACATTTTAAACTGTTCCAGAGCATAGAAAAAGGTGAAAGTTTCCCATTCATCATTGGAAGCTAGCTTAATCTTGACACCAAAACCAGGCAAGGATAACAAATTTAAAAAGAAACATAAACATTATGTTTTTCCTTTGTGAATACAGATGCTAAAATCTGTCTTAATATATTTAAGTAAAAAAGAAAGGAATATATGTAATATGACCCCATTTGTAAAAGAAAAACCATTGTGAATATACACCTATGTATGTATGGTGGAATATGCAAATGTATATTTTGTACATAAACACACACACATAAATACAAAGATATAGGTTTGGAAATATAAACCTCAAACTGTTAACAGTGGTTATCTGAGATGTGAATGGTCTTAGAGGTGAAGACAGGGAAGGAGACAAGAAATAAAAGAGGATTTTCAACTTTTACTCTACATAACTATGTATCATTTGAATTTTTATAATTAACATGTATCATGTTTGATAATTAAAATATATAAATGAAAAGCAGGGCCTAAATATTCATTTCCTGTATCTCCTCTATTTGTTACAGCCAAAACTAATTCTTTTATTCATTCATTGGTCATTCGTTTGTTTAACAAACACTCAGGATACAACTCCTATGTGTTGACACTGAGCTAAGTACGTGGAAAACAAACATGTATCAGTCACTAGGTAGTCAGAGCCTATTACAACAGTTTCTTCCTTCCAGAAGACATAGTGTTGAGTTTTAAGGCAAATTCTAATTTTTATTATTTATTGTTTTTCAGGTCATGTCAGAAATAAGAAATGTTTTCTTTTTCTGGAATTTGTACTGCCTTTATTCTAAAAAGGAGTAGCAGATAATTTTTTGTTTTTTAAATAAAAAAAATACATTTGTATTCATTCATTCAACAAATGTTAAAGAGTACTTGCTATGTGTCAGACCCTATGCTGGACAATGGACCTGCAAAGATAAATAAATAACATATGGTCCCTACCTAGACATTAAGGAATTGAAAATTCTGCATATATGCTATGTCTCATACAGAATAGTACATAAAAACTAAAGTAAGTTACCTTAGTAATACTGTACTTTCAAGTGAAACTGGCAAACTGCCTTCTTCAAAAATAAAAGTTAAGTTCGGTTTAACCCACGAAAATCTTAACGTGTATGTAAAATGTGAAACTGTTCAATTATTTCACCATTACAGGGAATAAATAATGGGAAAACAGAGCACACGGAAGTTGGAGAGGGACAGAAAATACAAGCATCTGGGTGAACAGTGGGTTCTGGGATCAGCAATGCCACTAAGAAGCTATTACTAGGGCTTAAAATCACTCTGATTCTGTATCCCCACTGACATATAGAAATCATACCTACCTTATTAGGATAGGAGAAAACAAAGAACTTATTTGAAAAAGCATAACAAAATCTGGTGAATTCAAGTCAGTGTGGTCATGGCACCTGCTTGTTTGTTGTTGTTTAGTCTCATTTTTTATTTATTTTTCCCCTACTTCATCACCTATTAGCTAAGCAAATTTACAATTTAACTTTTGTATGCCTCATCAAGTGGAAAGAATGCAGGAAATAGAATCAGAAAGCCTGAGTTTACATACAGACCCTGCCTCTTACTAACTGTAAGATTAAAAAACAAGTCAATTACTGAACCTCTTTGCACCTTAGTTTCCTAGCAGTGAAACAGGAAAAAACCTACCTTACAGGATTATTTAAAAGATTAAATGAGAAAATACATGTGAAAAACATAAACTTAGAAACTATTAAAAATTAAATACACATTTCTCCAAAGAAGATATACAAAAGGCCAATAAGAACATGAAAAGAGGAAATGCAAATAATAACCCAGGTGATAACCACTTCACAAGCCATAGGATGTCTGTCATCAAAAAGACAAACATGAACAAGTATCGGCAAGGATGTAGAGAAAATGGAAATGGAAATGGTGCAGCAGCTTTGAAAAACAGTTTAGAAGTTCCTCAAAAGTTAAACAGTTACCACATGACCCAGCATTTCCACACCTAGGTTATACTCAAGAGAACTGAAAACATATGTCCACACAAAAACTTGTAAATGAATGTCCACAGCAGTGTTATTCATAATAGCCAAAAAGCAGAATCAACACAAATGCCCAGCAACTGATGATTGCATCAACAAAATGTGGCATATCCATAAAAGAGAATATTATTCTGCCACAAAAAGGAATGAAGTACTGATACATGATATAATAATGAACGAACCCTGAAAACATCATGCTAACTGAAAGACACAAAGGGCAATATATTTTATGATTCCATTTATATGAAATGTCCAGAATAGGCAAATCTATCAAGACAGAAAGCAGATTAGTGGTTGCCAACTATGGGGGAGGGAAGAAAGGCAGTAACAGCTACTGAGTATGGAGTTTCTCTTGGGGGTGATAAAAATGTTGTTGAATTAGTGGTGATATTTGCACAATCTTGTGAATATACTAAAACCACTGAATTGTACATTTCAAAAGGGTGAATTCTATGGTATTGGAATCATATCTCAATGAAAACTGTTACAGAAATTTAAGTTCTACTGTTTATTAGTAAATATCCTACTTTTCTTCAGAGGTTGCTCCTGCTGCTTGTGACATGTATAAAAGCTCTTTAAGTTAGTTGTTACACAGATAAATAGTATTTTTAGTAAAGTAAAATTACAATGCCAGAGAAACTTCTACATTTAGGAAGTGGACATTTCTTTAAAAACACTTTTTTTAAAAAAAGGTCAAAATGTGACATTTTCTGTTTGGTTGTTTTTTTAATTAGTGGACATTTAGTTGTAAGATTACCTGTCTAAAATGTCATTAAATGCCCATCAGTCAACTAAAACCCAAGTAGACGCAACCCTGCAACTTCTATTTACCATGTTCTATGTTCTGC
>NW_007731735.1:73329-74517 GCF_000696425.1 Galeopterus variegatus
TCAACTAAAACCCAAGTAGACGCAACCCTGCAACTTCTATTTACCATGTTCTATGTTCTGCACTCTGCTGTCAGATTTCTGTCCATCACTAGTCCTAATCTCTTCCATCAATTATGCCTTCCAATTATTACTCACAGGGGTTAAAATGCTTGGTAAACTCTTTAGATGCAATCAATTCATTTTTCTAATGTTGGGAAACAGAGTAGGCCCAATTTCTAAGGTTACATTTAGTCTAGAATGTTTGAATAAATACTCAACAACATGATTTCCTGGAATTTGAGATATAAAAACAATCTATACAGTTGTGTAACACTTTCTAGGTCCTCTGGGAATTTTTTCATGTATTTTGGTCATGGGGTAAAGAGAGTCATCAACTTTTGTCTACAAAAAGTATTATGTATAAAGGCTTCCTGGTTCTAGAACAAAGAAGTATTTTATCGCTCAAAGCAAAAGGAAGATATCTTCCTTCTATTTAGTATTGTTATACTGAAATAGTACACCAATGAAACCAGCTAGGTATCTGGCACCGCCCAAGGTAAGTAAATAAAGGTAAACTGTTCTTTATTTTGTATTCTTCCTTGTGTGGGGGAAATTTCTCACACAGAGAAAATAATATTTACCAAGCCAAAGAAAGCCATATGGATTAAGATTTTTTCAACATGGGGGTATTCTGAGTGGCAATTTTAATTTGAGGGCTTGCCAAGCTACGCTGGGCTGCATGATGGCTCTGCTGTCACTGACAAAACGTGAATAAAATGATGACCTGTCAAGGCACTGCTCTCTATTTCTCCCTAGTTACTCCCTCCACAGCGCTCCCAACTTCTCGGTGATGTCTGTGTATGTCAGAAAGATGTGAGAGCGCCAAAAGAACCACCGGGCTGTCACAGCAGCACCAAGTCTAAACCGTGCATCCTAGGGCGAAATCCCACCCGTACCCTCAAGAGCTGGTCAGACTGCGGCTCTTTTCTAATGTGAGTCTACCTAAAACATAAAAAATAAATACATAACCACGGCCGCTGGCCAACCCGCTCGCTCGGTCCCCTTTGTGACCCCACCAAAGGCTGGAGGGACGTTAACCTGCTGCAGGCCCGAGGGAAGCCGAGCCCCCCGCCTTCAGGAAGGCGTCCCGAAGCCTAGGCGCAGCCCGGGGGCCTCTAGTCCGTGTCCCCCAAACACCGGGCAGGGCTG